>NW_019396807.1:187546-204152 GCF_000591075.1 Eurytemora carolleeae | reverse complement strand
CCATGTAATGTCGTCTTTAACTTGAAATCCCCTCTCGGAGACACCAAACCAAATAATTTTTAGCCCCATTTTCTTTGTTCTCCGGTAACGGAGTCTAAACACTTTTATTATTGTGAACAAAATATTTTCATATAAAGAATTGGCGACTTTCGTTAACAATTAATTGTCATTCTTTTCAGAAGTTTTAATATATAAAAACGTCTTAGGACTCCCCGACAGTTTTAACCTTCATATCAATCATTAGATTGTAAGAATCTTTTCATTATAAAATTATAAAACTTTGTAACAATTTATGTATTATTATCCATTTTATTTTTTTTAGGAAATAAAGAGTTTCTCTGCATTATCGATTTCGATTTGTGGGTTATCCTGTTGTATAACTGTTCATTATTGAGAATCTTGCTGCTATCCGACAACAATAGTGTAGTGTATGACAAGTTTAGTAAAAGTATTGGTATTTAAGCAAGGTGTCCCGAAGTATTGGTATTTAAGCAAGGTGTCCCAAAGTATTGGTATTTAAGCAAGGTGTCCAGAAGTATTGGTATTTAAGGAAGGTGTCCTGAAGTATTAGTATTTAAGCAAGGTGTCCCGAAGTATTAGTACTTAAGCAAGGTGTCCCGAAGTATTGGTATTTAAGCAAGGTGTCCCGAAGTATTGGTATTTAAGCAAGGTGTCCCGAAGTATTGGTATTTAAGCAAGGTGTCCCGAAGTATTGGTATTTAAGCAAGGTGTCCCGAAGTATTGGTATTTAAGCAAGGTGTCACGAAGTATTGGTACTTAAGCAAGGTGTCCCGATGAACGGAAAAATTAATGCTGTCTTAATGAACTACAGGAATTGAGTTTTTGCCAGAAACTCTGATCCCTACATGATACATCTTTACAACCCGATTTTGTAGATCATTAATATTTCAAACTATAAATTCTGGTGTAAGTTATAAAAATTGAAAGTTTACCCAATCAGGTTATTAAGAATTACAGATTAAAATTTGTGCATGTGGCAAAAAATCAATTCCTTTCCAAAGTCCTGTGTATATGTTGTCAACATACACTGTGTCCCACGAAACATGAAAATTTAAAGGTTTTGAATCATGTATTCCTAATCATGTGCGAGAAGTTAATACAGCTGAACAGATCGGGCTCGAATTTTTTATATTTTATGGCAACTCACATTACCCAAGATACCTATGGCTGATCGAAATTGAAAAAATTTTTCCGGAAAAAAAGTAAAATTTTTTATTTTTAAAATACACCAATTTTGCAAATAAAACAGAAAACTCGGCGAAAATTTGAGTTTATCAATTACAAAGAAAAATTGTGACTTGGTCGAGAATTAAGCAACACTTAAACACAAAAATTGTCAAAAGAAAACGGGATGCAAAGCGCCCTATTAGCATATTATCTAATATTTCGTCTTGAAAGTGCAATATTTAGTGAATCAACCTGTAAATGAATAGATTTGTATGCGTATCCATGTTTACGAGACTCTATAAACCAAAAAACTGGAAATGGTCCGTTATCTTAAAAACACTAGGTCTACACTCTACAACCAGGGGCGTTAATAGGAATTTGTCCATGGGGGGGGGGGTTAATTTTTTTTACTTTCCATGTGACGGGGGCTCGCCAAACGTTGGGGCCTTAAAACCCCCTGGAAACCATAGATTTTACTAATCTAGGGTGGGGGGTTGAGCCCCCATATCCCCTCATGTGTATGCCTCTGTCTATACAGATGCAGAGCACGGGTAGGAGCCAGTTTATAGATTTGTCCTGAAATAAAAAAATCCGGAAATAGTTTTTAACATGGCCGACACTGACAAATAACCCCAAAACAAAACATTTTTCTAGTTTTCCAGAACTAACTTTCTGTAAAGTTACGGGAATTTTACTTTACCACCAGGGTAGCCCACACTAATTTTGCCCATAACAAAATGTGTGAGAATGTATGGATGTTTTCTAGGTCAAAATTGGCCAAGAGAACCAATCGTTAAGTAAAATATGTAATTTCCCGAAAAATTTGTTGTGCACAGTCACAATTTTATCAACTCAAGATTTGCTAGTTTTTTTCGCGAAAACTTTGCAGAGCGGGATGTTAATGTACTTAATTGTCCCAAGGGAAAGTTAAATAACATAAAATACCGCTGTTAATCATGGGTTGGTAAAAATGGACAAAAAGAGGTTACATCAACATGATAATAAGATAATAACTAAAATGAATTCTTTAGAAAATTTTATGAAATTTTAATGAATTTTCTTGTAAAGTTTAATTCTAAGTTTGAAACTAGTGAAAAATAAATTCTGTATAATGAATATGATATCATGCCACAGGAATGAGACAAATTTAACTTTAAGTAAAGTGTAGATTTGAATCTGGCTCGTACCTTAGAGAGATATTTAGAAAACTAGTTGAAATGCCCGGCGTTGCCTGTGGAATTTTAAACAATCGATAGGGTACCAATGAGTTTCCTCAAAAAATTTCCGCCAATACGGTCCAGCCGTTTGGCCACCTATAGCTGACATAAATATATACATAAATAGTAAATAAATAAATAGAGCTTATTAAGATAAAAATACATACATAAATAATAAATAATAAATAAATAAATAGAGTTTATTATTGTAATATCTAAATATATGACAGTTCAACACAGACTCTTGTTATTTATGGATCGTATATATCTGGATAGGTAGAGAGGATAGAGTTTGTGATAGATTAAAACAGCGCATTTAAGCTGATAAGGACTAACGAGGAGTTTAGGCATATTCTACGTTATGATGAAAATACATACATAGATAAAAATAAATAAATAGAGTCTATTATGATAAAAATCCGAGGACTAACATTCATATATAATTCATACAAACACATAAATTCTCACATACAAGGCATGAAACATCATGTATAGTGAGATTTCGAAATATACATTAAAATGTTTTAGTTTGAAGCTGATTCTTTCAATGCATATATACTTTGCTTGTCTGTCTGTTTGTTTGTTTGTAACCAATAAACGTAAAAACGGCTAAACCGATCGGGCCCAAATTTTGTGAAGGACCTCGCGTGACCCCAGGGAAGGTTTATGATGGATGCTCAGAATTACAAAAAGTTGTCTTCAAAAGTTTTTGATTTTTGTGAAATTTTGAAAATCCGCGAATTTCTTTGTTGTTGTTGATACTGTACGAGACTGTACAAAAGTTAAAATTGAGCATGGATGCGAAGCGCCCTAAAGACCTTGTATATGAGCGAAGATTTTTCTTATATAGATATATATAGAATATAAGCCAGTTTAGATCAGAATGAGGCCCCATTAATAATTTCCGGAGATAGGTTAGAGTAGCCCATAAGCTTAACTATACAAATTTGTTTGTAACTAAACCGAATTTAACAAGAAACATTTGTTATATATCGCACACTTAAAAATTGTTTAGCTACAGGTCTGAATAGCTTGGGTAAAAATGTACTTAAAAATAGACAATAAGTTTGGGTTTCCCGACTGTAGATAATCCTAAGAGGAAATAAACATCTTTTAATATATTATCTTATTCATATAGTATTATGGAGATATTACATGTTGTATCTCTGTATAGGAAATAGAATACATATTGTATATCTGTTTAGGAGATAGAATACATGTTGTATCTCTGTATAGGAGATAGAATACATGTTTTATCTCTGTATAGGAAATAGAATACATATTGTATTTCTGTATAGGAGATAGAATACATGTTGTATCTTTGTATAGGAAATAGAATACATGTTGTATCTCTGTATAGGAGATAGAATATATGTTGTATCTCTGTATAGGAGATAAAATACATGTTGTATCTTTTTATAGGAGATAGAATACATGTTGTATCTCTGTATAGGAGATAGAATACATGTTGTATCTCTGAATAGGAGATAAAATACATGTTGTATCTTTCATAGGAGATAGAATACGTGTTGTATCTCTGTATAGGAGATAGAATACATGTTGTATCTTTGTATAGGAAATAGAATACATGTTGTATCTCTGTATAGGAGATAGAATACATGTTGGATCTCTGTATTGGAGATAGAATACATGTTGTATCTCTGTATAGGAGATAGAATGCATGTTGTATCTCTATATAGGAGATAGAATACATGTTGTATCTTTGTATGGAGATAGAATATATATTGCATCTTTGTATAGAGATAGAATAAATGTTGTATCTCTGTATAGGAGATAGAATACATGCTGTATCCTTGTATGGAGACAGAATACATATTGTATCTTTGTATGGAGATAGAATACATATTGTATCTTTGTAAAGGAGATATATACATATTGCATCCTTGTATGGAGATATAATACGTATTGTATCTTAGTATGGAGATATAATACATATTCTATCTTTGTATGGAGATATAATACATATTATATCTTTGTATGGAGATATAATACATATTATATCTTTGTATGAAGATCCAATATCGTTGATATAAGATACATGTTGCATCTTTGTATCTAGATAGATACAATATATAATGGATATAAAACTATTTTAATTATTTTATATTAACTATTTTTATTATTTTAATAACTGTTTTTGTATCATGGAGAAAGGATACATGTTGTATCTAGATACATTATTATAGATATAGGATACACGCTGCATTTTGTTTCTAGATACGCATAATTTATGAATACAGGATACATGGTGTATCTTTGTATCTAGATACATTTTTATGAATATAGAATACATGGTGTATCTTTGTATCTATAAACAATATGGATATAGGATGCATTTTATAGCTTTGTATCTGGATACAATATCATGGAGATAAGATACATGCTGTATCTTTGTATCTAGATACAATGTTTAACCATTTTGAGATCCATGTCGTTAATCCATATATATTCTGTCAGAAATTCCAATTTGCATTTAGAAACTTGGTTAAAAGTTGAAAACAAACTGTCATTTTGTCACCTTCCAGTTTAATGAAAATTTTATCATTATTTATTCATGAAAATTTTATAATATAATTTTTTCTCTAAAATAGATAGGTCGAGAGAACATAAAACATTCTAGAATTAACTACTTTAAAAAAAGATATATACTAAGGGTTGAAGTTGTAGTATGGGTTGAGATGGTTTGAGGGGGGTGGGTATGGTAACCTACTAGACCGGTAGACGCGGTATTATTATTATAAAGATTTATTCACACACAAAGATATAAATACATATATAAATGGTGTAGTTAAAATTTGTTTAAAATCAAGTGATAAANGATCCATTGCACAAGCATAAACTGCTCTACCAGCTCTGTTATAATAATCCACTACAGAGTTGACCCCCCAGCTGCACATTGTAGTACTGGCTAGCTTCTGAAACCCAAACTGAAGTTCATCTGTGGTCAGCTTATCAGAGTTTAGAATTAATATCAATTGTATACGTAAGATCAGGCCATATAGTCGCCTGACTTCAATACGAATCCTCATCCGGCGTTTCAATTTTTAAATTGTTTTTTTTTTCATCTTTATATTCTACATAATCATACTGTGCATTTTCTGTCTTTTCTCTCAAATAAGCATGTAAAAATATAATTTAATTGTAATTGTAATTGTAATGGTAATAAACAAAAAGGTTTTATGCAGCGATAAATATAGTAAAACGTTGAAACCAGGGGCGTACAAGAGCATTTGTGTAAGGGGAGGGGGGGATTTTTTGTTGTTGTGCCCCCCCCTTAAAAACACCTTTTTTAACTATGTAAACTATTCGATCATATACACACTTCCATATTACAAGTGTTAATAGATTTTTTATGTAATTTTCTTAATTGGACTCATCAGACACTCCCTTTTAATACTGTGTTGTAAGCTTCAAGGGGTGAAAAATAGAGATGAAACCGTTACTTTAAAAAAGCTATATTTTCATATAAATATAAATAAAATAAAATCAAAGATATATTTACACCGAAGGAAGAATTGATTAAAGCTTTTTTAATGAAACTTTTTAGTTCAGGGCAGAAGTGAGATTGTAAAGTATTTAATATATTTGTGCCCCCCCCCCTCTCCTCAGGGTGGGCACGCGTAGGGCAGTACAATACATATGAACATGTTGAAATAGATTTCTTAGTTCTGAACAATTTATGATTTTGTTTTTGAATTGAAAAGATTTGTTTTAGACCATATTTAGACCATATTTAGACCATATTTAGACCATATTTAGACCATATTTAGACCATATTTAGACCATATTTAGACCATATTCCAGAACTGATTTGGGTTTAAAATCAGAGCCCGTTTGTTTTCATTTTAATGGCAAATATTTTAGAAATAAATTAAGGTTTTAAAAGATTTTTAAAAAATTGTTTATTAGTATTAGCTGTTGAATGAGTTGTGACACTGTGAATTAGACAGAAGGTTATGCGACATTCCTGGAACGACTTTGTGACCTCGTAATTCCTCTAGATTTGATTTATGCACTTAAATGAGAAGAGAAAATTAATCTGGCTATATATTAAACATTCATACAATTTTGGTTCTTCTCAAGAGCTCTTCAGTAAAAGAGATTTATTTATGTTTGACGTTGTAACAAAGATTGCAGTATTTTTGTTTATAAACAAGGTTTTAGTGAAACGAAGATTAATTACTGTGTAATTTTATAACATATATCTCCTATACAAGATTTAAGGGAAATCTAATAAAGTGATTTTAGAGTCTATTTTATTATCACGACGTTAATTTTAAAACATAAGAAAAAGAGCAATAACAATATGAAAACCATGAGACAATAACAATATTAATAATGATAATGAAAATTAATCATATAATGATAACAATATATAATAATTTAGCCAATTTGGAACAGTAGTTTTTTTTATAGCTATTATAAACAAATATGTAGATATACTAAATTCAAGTTACCATCTATAAATAGTAACAAGGCCAGGGTTTAAAATCGGAATTCCGTTGCGCGGAATTAAAATCCCTTTGCGTTGGAAACACTTTAGTATTGACCCCTAAGTTTTATCTCGTCCTTCGCGTCTCGACCTTTACAAACCAATCAATTTAATTATGCAACTATTTTAGGGTCGATAAAAGTAAACAATTTAAAAAATTAAAAGGACTTAGAAATGAAATATATATATTATTAAATAAAATAACATTGCACAATTTCCTGTTATTTATGATTGATTCCGAAATGCTTGCAAAATAATTTTTTTTTAAATTCGACTTGTCATAAAACTTCCCTTGTTCGTATGAGTTACCACAAAAACGTGGACTTAATCGGTTCGGCCATTTTGATATATATTTATATTACATATAGTGTACACATGTCATGTGCGTGTGTCTGTACCAAAAGGGTGTGTAAAGTTTACCGAACCGAAGGCGTGTACTGTAGGTATATACAGAACAGACGAATCTCGGTATTTGTACAGTCTAGGAGAGCACATCTGCTTATTGCTAATTGTTAATATACATGTAATATATTATTTACATATTTAAGTCAACACTATAAAGCCAAATTTTCATGCAAAGAATATAATTTGATTAAAGTTTACAATAAAATAGTCGTTATTCAGACTTAATTATAATTGACGACATTGTTCTGCAATTTCCTTGACTGTAATCATGTTGTGTGTCTGTGCCAAAAGTGTGTGTGTAAGGTTTACCAAACTTGTCTGCAAAGCAATGCGACTGGCTTTCTCATGCCAGACCAGCGTCATTTCCTTTCCCTTTATTCCTATTCCCTGAGTGTACATTGTACACGATACTGTAACTCAACGTGACTGACACATATTCAAAAAATTTTATTTGAATTTGTATATTTCTTAAATATAAAACATCTTGCAAACTGGACTGCTGTGGGAAATTCAACCTGATGGGGCTTTAAGGCTTTCAACTCCCCATTTGGCATAAGCAGTGCAGTTAAGGGTTTCCTTATGTCTGCTTAAGTTGGAAAACCTAACAAAGGAAAGCAGGGATCTTCTACTGAAATCTCTCAAACCTTTCCCCCTCCAAACTTCCTTATATCTTTCCTACCTGTTCCACAATTTAATGTCACAATAACTACTTGGAGAGGCCTCAAAAGGTAGAAACAAGAAACAAGAAGAAAAAAGAAAACTGAACAGGAAAAATGGAAGGGAACTCTCCAATGATAAGCTTCACACTATCAGCCTTTACCTGTTAGCAAATGGAGACACAATTGGAGAAACCCCTTTTCAATTATTAAAAAATATGGGACTGGAAGACTTCCCCCCCCACCCCTTTACCCTGAATCGATAATACACCAGGAATATGTGTTTGAATGCTGACTTAGTTCAAATGTAGTTGCTGGCTTATCTACCATGTGTAAACAAAAAGGAGTGGAGAAAAATAGGAAATTAGGCAACTCAACCTAGTCTAAAGTTAGCATCTCGGCAACAATGTTGTTTTGAAGAAAATAGCTTTACCAATTCCTTGAAAATTTATATCAATAAAGTTAAATAGGATGTCCAAAATTTTTGTTTTCAAAATTAGCCGAAATATGATATGAAAGTTGTACAAACAAGAAGAAAATGAAGAACAAGAAATATAGAAATGTCAAAATATTTGCATCTGCTATCATATAGCTACTTAAAGAATATTGTTAAGAATAAAAAATAAATTTTTTTAAAAAAACAAGGGTATAGATAAACAAGGAAAAGTCCGTCATCCTTGATCATTAAACGGTTAAAAGCGCTTGTGAATCAGGGATTCCCCTCTTTAAATGGAATGTCACATTAATTTACGCGAACAGTCCCTTTAAGAGCTAAATTTATGCAAAAAAATATAAAAACTGGTGCATGAAGCAACCAAGGTGCTAAGGTTGTAAAATAGAACCTTCAAAGAAGAAAAAACTTTATTATCAATAAATCATGAGCTTATTTTTATTCATGAAACCTGTTTTTAGTGGAATGCTCCAAAACGTTTTGCAAATAATATTTCAAGAATTTAGACCGGCAAGGCCTGTCTTTTGAAGTATCTGGAGAACCACGGTCAATCCATCAGTATAGCGTGTAACCCAGTTCTACGATACGTAACAGAATTCAATACGCATATTTTTTATCAATCTTAACTAAGTCATCCATGGTTCGCTGAACACTTAGTTTTGTGAGTATCTAATTCTTGAGGGACTGTAAGCGTAATTTAAAGTTATCCTCCATGGAAAGATGGCAATGCTCGATTCCAAACGGTAGCCTTGAAACCTTTTTCTGATCAAGTATGAATTATATATCAATGTTTTAAAAATTGATTTTTTCAAGTAACTGAAGCATGTCTGCTGTAGAAAATAAAGGAATGATCAGAATTAAAAACTGTTAACCCTAGAAAGACGACATATGGATCAGATAAAGATTTCAAGGGTACCGTTGTGATTCAGAAATTACCATGTTAGCATGATGGGTTACTTGAAATTACGCGCATACTGTTTTATTTAACCCAAAAATATATTCATTAAAATAATTTTTTTTTGGAAAATAACAGTTATTTCTTTTTTAAACTTTTACAAAATGATTTTTTATATGGAAAACTGAGGAATAGTAATAAATATTTCTTCTGGTTCTAAAGTGTGCAAGTAAGGCTACTAAAAGGTTTGTTAAAAAAAGGCTAATTCGTTGCAACACTTCAAAGTTTACCAAATCTTAAACATTTTCGGAATTCATTCCAACGTCTGATCTCTTGAAGGTAACTCTGGTTTACTGGTTCAACAAGTTTTCTTCAGATGCTTAAATCTATTTTGTCCAGATATGCACTTCAGATTGGAAGATTAATGTTCTACACAAATCATGGGAAAAAGGTTGGTTTTTTAACTCAGAAGCCAGATGAATGATGTAGATTAAAATCTTGCAACGACATACCTTTGTATTTTTATTGTAAGAGGGTTGTTAAGATTTAATCAATAAAACATTAAAAAAGAATGTTTTATATACCTAAATTAGCTAAACTAAAAATATACTAAAAAATGGATTGTTTTAAAAATTGAAAGGGACTGAATACTTATTTTTAACAATAATGAGGCCGAACATTTTATGATACTTTTTACCCCAAAATAGTTTTAAAAAATCACCCCTGAAATTATCTAAAGATCCGTGCAACCTGAAATCGTAACCATGCTCTGCTCTCTTTAATAGGCAAGTTTTTACCCCAAAATAATTTTAAAAATCACCCCTGAAATTATCTAAAGATCCTTGCAACCTGAAATCGTAACCATGCTCTGCTCTCTTTAATAGGCAAGTTTTTACCCCAAAATAATTTTAAAAAATCACCCCTGAAATTATCTAAAGATCCGTGCAACCTGAAATCGTAACCATGCTCTGCTCTCTTTAATAGGCAAGTTTTTACCAGAAGTTTAAATTATCAGTAGAGTTTGAGGCATAGTGCTCAATTTCATTTAGAACCATTTGTTGCATGGTGAATCATATATTATAAATTGTTAATGAACATCACACCATAGGTCTGCTCACTGCACAGCAACAACATAATATTTTGAACATTCAGCTTACACAAGCGCCCGGGCAGTGCGTAATCCTTTCATGTAGTGCCGCAAACTACAAGCCAAGACAATTTAAATTACAAAAATGCACTATAAGATTGTGTCGAAGCAGAATTTAGGAACAAAATGAGAGAGGTGTTTAAAATAATGATTTTCGTATGTAAAACATGAACTAGTCGGACCAATTTTTGTTGGAATAAACTTTTGAATTTGACCACACAAGTATCTCTTAGTAGTGAAAAATATCGACCTAAATTGAATAAAAATGAAAACGAAATTTTTCGCAAGAAAGTTGATCATCCAGCTTTCTTAGCCAATTAAATCTTTACCACTAGTTTAACAAAGATAGTATAATTGGTAATTTGTTCGACATCTTGACTAAGATTTGGATTTTTATATGAATTTCATGACTTGAAAACGTTACAAAATTGAAAACCTCTTTCAAAAAATAGTTTTGGTTGTTTTTATTTAGTCTTCCTTCAAAGAGAGGAGTGTGGGGGGGGGTAACAAAAGTCTTTCATAATAGGAATCAGATATAAAGGGTAAAGAAAAAAACAACTTTAAAGTGAAAGTTTCAATTTTTCAAGGAACACCCCTCCTCCCCATTATACATGTGGTTGCCTGTCTTTTCGTCAAAGTTCCCGAAAAATAGAAGGTTAACCTGTATAGTAGCCAGAGATATCAATTTAATTAGATTCTGAAGCTCAGTTTCCAGTTTTCAGTGGTAAGATTTAATCTTTAAATCCAGTTAGACAATTTAATGAAGCAGACAAGAACTAGGCGTTATTAAAGCTGACCTTTTAGAGGGGGAAGGGGCTTAATTCCATCCAAAATGATGTTAAGCGGAAAAGATATGAATTTTCGGATAAAAAGTTGTTAAAAAACCTTACATTTGGGAAAAAACTGGTTTTCACCCCCGTGCAGTGTGGTTTTGAAAATTATGTTTCATAACGTTTAAAATGAATCTTCTTGTTCTAATGCATCATCTTTTTTTATTAGTTAGATAGTGCTTCATTGTGCATTTATAGATATTATCTTATTAAAAATATTTGATGCTTGTTCAACTAGTTTAAGAGCCCTGCCATACGTCATCATCAGATAAAGATTTGCAGAAATACTCGAGGAACAATTCACTGATTTTTCAACATAATTAATGAATTTTCTATTTTTTATCATTTTCTTACTTTCTTTACGAAAAACTGAAAATGATAAAGATTTTCCATAAACATGATTGAATGAATAAAATACACGAGCCATTCTTAAGAGAATATTTGGATGTTTTCTCATTTTAACTTAGTACACATAATTAGAGAGATTTATTTCTTACTATAATTGAAAATCATCCATGTTTCATTGAAATTGTCTTTAATTCAGATAAAAATAAATCGATCACAGTTTACACAATAAAAATTATTTATTTTAGGGCAAAGCGTATGTTTTCAGGTACTTGACTTATGGGATAAATTCTCAAAATATCTTGATGATGGCCTTTGAAGGGGGGCAATGCAAGGAAGATTACGGGGGGGGCAAAGCTAATTAATAGTAAGCCCTCTTTACAGGGTGGTTAAAGGTGCTAGACATCTCTCCTTGAAATAAGGATGAATCCTTGAAGGTTTCCCCTTGGTAGGTTTCCCTACTTTAACAAAGTACTGGGATACGCTGGGGTTCCTCAAGGTAGCGTCGTCTTCCTCGGGTTCTACCTCTTCCCATTCAACCTGCACATTTAACAGTAAACGGTGTACATGCGGTATTATACATTTAGGTACAGTACAACAGGTAACATAATAATATGTACAATTACAATGTACATTGTACATTGTACATTGTAATGCATAGTAGAAGTAAAGTACAAAACGGTACATTGGAACAGCAAAGCAGTGTACAAGGATATAGTACAGGGTACATTATCATGGGTACATAGGTTAAGGCACAACAGGATAATATATCAAGGTATCGCAGGGTACAGGATTACCCGCAAAGAATGAAACTTTAGAGAAGACTAGGTCACTAATGAGAATTTCTACCGTCTGTTTTAATTTATTCATGATTCCCTGCAACTATAACTTCTTCCTTTCTTAGCCAAATCCTTAAAAAAGCCATATTAAGACAAAATTTAAGGCAAAAGACTTAATTAAAATTGTGATCGTCATATTTGAAGAGTTTAAAGTCATCTTTACAGTATCATCTTTGTGGGAAACCCTTGGCAAGATTGTACGCTGTACAGTGTACATACAATATATATCAGGAAAATTACTTCCAGTACTGAATGCTACAAGTACAGCAGCTTGAATACATAAAATCATTTTCAGTTTTGATATGTCAAGTAAAGTATGCCAAACAAAGTAGAATAGAGTGTAGGATCTGAGAAAATATCTTTAGTATTGTCGCATTTATATAGAGTATAGATAAATAAAGATAAATAAAGGAGGAAAAAAGACTTTTTAATGACAAAAACCAAGGCAACTTTCTTCAATTGTAATTACAAATCTAATACACAGGTTTAAAAAAGAAGCAAATGCAGACAATTAGATAAATAATTTTGAAGATTTGAAAAAAATTAGAGGGTCATAACTGATAAAGACCCCCCCCTTTTTTAATACTTACTTTCCAACATAAATTAATTTCCCATAAAATCACTTCTTTTCCTAAACGAGCTGGGAGCGTCAATGATTTTTCAAGAAAATATATAATAATATAAAAAGAATTTTGCTGCTCTTGTTTTTATAACGAGGTTTATGGTTATCTCGTGAAGAATATACTTCATTGATAATTTAACCATATTTCTCTTAAACGGACAATATACTTCATTGATAATTTAACCATATTTCTCTTAAACGGAGAATAAACTTCATTGATAATTTAACCATATTTCTCTTAAACGGAGAATATACTTCATTGATAATTTCTCTTAAACGGAGAATATACTTCATTGATAATTTAACCATATTTCTCTTAAACGGAGAATATACTTCATTGATAATTTAACCATATTTCTCTTAAACGGAGAATTTACATCATTGATAGTTTAACCATATTTCTCTTAAACGGAGAATATACTTCATTGATAATTTAACCATATTTCTCTTAAACGGAGAATATACTTCATTGATAATTTAACCATATTTCTCTTAAACGGAGAATATACTTCATTGATAATTTAACCATATTTCTCTTAAATGGAGAATATACATCATTGATAATCTTAAACGGAGAATATACTTCATTGATAATTTAACCATATTTCTCTTAAACGGAGAATATACTTAATTGATAATTTAACCATATTTCTCTTAAATAAATGATTCCTGAATTTCGTATAGAAATGTAGCTTTTAAAACTTTTTTTCACTCTTATGTAACTATAACTCAATATTTGTACAGTTGCCTTTCTGTACATTTTGAAATCATACGACTGACATGGCTTAATTTATTTAAAAACATGTTTTTTAAATGCATGTAATTAGTTACGTCAGCTCTGCAGAGTAAAGAATACATATCGTTGGAATATCAATTGATAAAAGCACAATAAAACATCAAATCTTTAAATAATCTTCGAATAAATTGTTTCAGAAAATTTTCAGATTAAACAGGAACTACCTTTACACCCTTCTCATCAATTATCTTCTCCGCAGTTTTCCAACTAAACCTGCACATTGTACAATTATAAAATCAATTCACAATTTACACTACAGGAATTATAAAACATTGGAACTCAAAAACTGGATATAAACCTACCTAACTAAACCTGCACATTGTACAATTATAAAATCAATTCACAATTTACACTACAGGAATTCTAAAACATTGGAACTCAAAAACTGGATATAAACCTACCAAACTAAACCAGGGAACAGACCGGATATGAACCTACCTAACTAAACCAGGGAACCCAAATACCGGGTATATAACTACCTTACTAAACCAGGGAACCAAAAGACCGAATATAACTTACCTAACTTAACCAAGAACCAAAAGACCGGATATAACATACCTAATTAAACCAGGGAACCAAAAGACCGGATATAACCTACCTAACTTAACCAGTGAACCCAAAGACCGGATATGAACCTACCTAACTAAACCAGGGAACCTAAAGACCGGATATGAACCTACCTAACTAAACCAGGGAACCAAAAGACCGGATATAACCTACCTTACTAAACCAGGGAACCCAAAGACCGGATATAACCTACCTAACTAAACCAGGGAACCAAAAGACCGGATATAACCTACCTAACTAAACCAGGGAACCCAAAGACTGGATATAAACCTACCTGACAAAACCAGGGAACCCAAAGACCGGATATAAACCTACCTAACTAAACCAGGGAACCCAAAGACCGGATGAAAGCTCTCTTGAAGAAACTTTTTTGTAACTGGGTCTCCAGGATAACCTAAAAACATAAAACAAGTATTTTTCATGTCATTATATTTCTCCTTCTTCTTCCGTCTTCTCACCTCTACCCTCTGTTTACTTAAAAGAAATAACGTTATTTTAGATCACCACAAGAGTTCACAACAGCACCCTGTAAATCTTTGTCGTAACTTCTCCATATTAAGAAGTGTAGAATAACGTTACGTGTCTCTGTCAAATAAAATTTTCAAGTCACTTTAATAAAGAAACCATAATTAGACTGGAAATATTTGATTTGACAAAGATTTCAACGATCCTGGGCATGTCCTTCTTTAAATAGAATGTAAATGTAAAGGCCAAACTAATTCAGTTTTCTCTTTCTTCCATTTATCATTCCGGCCTTATTTCCCATGTACCTGATCCCCAAGGTCCTTTCAAGTCAGACCCTTCAGTGAATTTCCACTCGGAAAGAGCACGATCACGAGCAACCTAAAGTTCAAAACTAAATCACTAGGTGTCTCCAATCAATATGAAATCAATTCGATATCTTGCTTATTAAAAAGGTAATAGTTTCTTACAACAATTATAACTGAACAAAAACTAAGCACAGTTAGAAAACCTCATAAATAAATGTATCTGATGCTTATTTCTAAATGATACTTGTTTAATTTAATGATTTCTTCGATTAACGAAGCATGATTTGCTTGGTAAAAAAATGCCGCGTAAAAAGTGAAAGGTTTTAAAATTAGTAGAGAACTTCATTCCTACCTTGGCACATATACTGGCAGCTGAAACACAAGGATAAAGAGAATCAGCTTTCTTAGCAACTGTCATCTTTATACCGGGGAAAATACCCTCAAGCTTGGCCTAAAAAAACACACAAAAAAATGACAAACTACTGAACCTTTTTAAATTATCAAAGACTGCAGAAAATACTTCTGAAGTATAAAAAAGATATCTCATTGATCCTTGATCAGACAAAGGTTTAAAGAGAATACTTCAGAATCTTCGATATGCCATTAGCTCTACAAATAGAGAGGAACGTTCAATTACGTCTCAAGAGGCCGAATTTAGAGAATTTGAGTCACGTCTCAAATTTCAGAAGCAGCTCAAACATGGTTGGTTTCAATTGAAATTGTAAATTCAGTTTTTCAAGATTTGAGCCGTTGCTCAATTAGAACCGGTTTTTGGCGTTTCAGCGACACGGTTTAAATTCTTTAAATTCTGCTTCAGGCCATTTAAAGCCTCATCCCATATGGGCATTGGGCAACCCTGTCAGCAAACTGAATACAAACCTATCTGTTTTTTAGGCATGGGACGTAGCTTTGCGGACATAACATAATCAATTTAGGAGTTTTATATATCCCCCCTGCGCAAAGCTACGTCCCATGCCGTGTTTTTATCCAATTCTTGAAAACATGTTTAGGCATGTACGTCACATTTCTCACGACTTCGTTCGAATTTCAAACTTGTGACAACGGTGAAACAGTCCTGTTGTGTAATCCATTCATATTAGTTTATAAGTTGTATGATCCGAACTAGTAGAAGGATGCCGGTCTAGTCTACTGTACCTCCCCGTCTAGTGTAGCCAGTATGTGGTTAACCCAACCAATTAGCATCACTTTTTATTTTTAAGAATCATAGTACTTACTCTCCTCATCCTTGAGCTATCTTCACATATTCTTCATTATCCCCCCTCCTCCTCTTGTAAGTAAGTACTGGGATTCCTCTTTATCCTTGAGCTATCTTTTAGTCTTCACATATTCTTCATTATCCCCCAT
>NW_019396807.1:177636-187457 GCF_000591075.1 Eurytemora carolleeae | reverse complement strand
CCCCCCCCCCCTGAAGGTTCAAACAATGAAAGTACATTTTTAAATAGTCACAATTATATAACAGGTCAGCAATCCTAGTTTTAAGCAACGTTGTTCAATATTTATGAACTGGTTATTCTCTAACTGGTTTAACTCTACTACCCCCCCCCCACACACCTCTAATTAGCATGTAAAACACATAAGTATTAGGGGAGGGAGAGAACCCCCGAATGCCATGAGCCACTGCTATGCAGACACGAGCCTCCCAGATTTGCTAGACAGACTGAGCCTCCACTATGCAAACTAAGCCTTCGCTATGCAGACCATGCCTCCTCTATGCAGTGATTGAGCTTCCACCATACAAAACAGCTTTTTTTAAATCTTGGTTTTTATGTCTAATGAAAAATGTTAACAATTTTTCTTTGACGTAGTAGCATAAGAATTTTACTAAAGATTAGATTCATTTATTGATTGTCATAATTAAAAACATATATGGACTCATAAAGTGGTTTATAAGATTTATACTAAAATTTTAAACATTTCTTACGCAAAAAGGAAGATATTTGGAGAAATATTTCCAGAGTAAAAGTTTGTTTAGTTGTAATCTTTGATTTTAAAAATACCTTTTTTGTTGAAAATGTTAAGATTTAAATAAATTGTACAAATTTTCTAGATTTAATTTGAACTACAAAAAAAGGTATTGCTTAAATCAAAGATTATAAAAGATGAAATGAAATTCAATTAAAATTTTTTTCTCTAAATATTTTTTTTTTCATGGTAAAGAAAGAGATATTATACCACTTTATGATAATTGATAAATATTTCTCATCTTTGAGAAACCTCTCATGCCACTATGTCAAAAAAAAATTGTGAACTTTTTTATTACACATAAAAAACAAGATTTTAAAAAAGCTGTTCTGTATGGCGGAGGCTCGTTCACTGCATAGCAGTGACACGGTTTGAATAACGGAGGCATGGTCTGCATAGGGAAGGCTCAGTCTGTCTAGCAAATCTGGGAGACTTGTGTCTGCATAGCGGAGGCTCATGGCGTCCAGGGGTTCCATCCCCGCGTCAGGAAAAAGAGACACCACCCGTAAAAAAACTAAAAAGAAAAAAAGAGGATAGATCATAAGGCGACATTTTTGGATTGAATGTAACAGTCAGGTATGTATTATCTATATTCTTACTCAGTTGCTCAATTAGAACCGGTTTTTGGCGTTTCAGCGACACGGTTTAAATTCTTTAAATTCTGCTTCAGGCCATTTAAAGCCTCATCCCATATGGGCATTGGGCAACCCTGTCAGCAAACTGAATACAAACCTATCTGTTTTTTAGGCATGGGACGTAAATTCGAGAGTAGAAAATTATTTATTCATGTCATTGTAAATGTAATGGGTATATAAAGTGCGAAAAAGTTTTTGCCAGGATTTATATTTTTTCTAGTTTGTTTAAGAACAAAACGAAACTTTTTTCCACAGAACGTAGTGAGGTGTGAAAATAGGGAAGAAATAAGAAAGTGAAGGGAAGAAAATTTAATTCAGTTTATTTTTTCCTCCAAAACTAGCCCAGAAAATCAAAAAAGGAAGAAAAGTGTTCAAGATTCTCTTCCCCAAAAGTTCTCGCTAAAATCCAACTCTACCTTAAAAGTAGCAGTAGAATGATTTCTGCATTAATGCCACCCAAAGCCCCCGACATCCTCAACTTTTCTCTTCTACTGTTGGTCCAAAACTATAAAACACCCCCCTTATCCCTTTCATGTCTAGTATTTCTCTTTGGGTCCAAAAGTTAACATGCCCCCACCCCTCTGTAACTTACTTATTTCTATTGGGGTTCAACAATACTTACCCCCCTTCCTCTGTCTTTTCTACCTGGTATTTTTCTGGGGGTCCAACAGTATCCACATACACCTCACTCACCTAGGAAAGTACAGTACAGTAAGTTAAAGTAACTTATTGTACAGTACAATACAGTGCAGTAAAGTGGAGTAAAGTACATTACAGTACAGTACAGTACAGTACAGTACAGTAAAGTACAGTACAGTACAGTACAGTGCAGTACAGTAAAGTTCAGTGCAATACAATGCAGTACAGTACAGTAGTAGTACAGTACTGTACAGTACAGTATAGTAGTACAGTACAGTATAGTAGTACAGTACAGTATAGTAGTACAGTACAGTATAGTAGTACAGTACAGTATAGTAGTACAGTACAGTATAGTAGTGCAGTACAATATAGTAGTACAGTACAGTATAGTAGTACAGTACAGTATAGTGGTGCACTACAGTATAGTAGTACATTACAGTATAATAGTACAGCACAGTACAGTAGTACAGTACAGTTTAGTAGTACAGTACAGTACAGTATAGTAGTATAGTACAATATATTAGTACAGTACAGTATAGTAGTACAGTTGCAGTATAGTAGTACAGTACAGTATAGTAGTTCAGTACAGTATAGTAATACAGTACAGTATAGTAGTACAGTACAGTATAGTAGTACAGTACAGTATAGTAGTTCAGTACAGTATAGTAATACAGTACCAGTACAGTATAGTAGTACAGTACAGTATAGTAGTACAGTACAGTATAGTAGTACATCACAGTACAGTAGTACAGTACAGTTTAATAGTACAGAACAGTACAGTACAGTACAGTACAGTACACAGTACAGTGCAGTACACAGTACAGTACACAGTACAGTACAGTACATTACAGTTCAGTTGCAGTACAGTAAAATACAACAGCACAGTACAGTACCTAGGGCGTGCAGTACTTGGTACAGTGATGAGGAGGCAGTCCGTTCCTATCATTGTAACCAAACCGTAAATAACAAGGACGATTATCGTGAGTTTATATTAATTATTTACCTTAACCCCCTTGTCTATAGCAGCTTGTATAAGGCTGATGGCGGTATCGTGGGACATTGTGTTGAGATTATACTTCCCACGTCTGTACATGCTCGTAGATATGTACCTGTACATACAAAAGGTACATGGGTGTACAGTTGGGAAACATCAAAAACCCTCCCCNCCTATGCACATGCTATAAGATATTACATTGTACATAATAAAACTATCTGTACATAGGTTCACATTAGTGTTTACTGTACAGTAAGGAAAACATCTAGACAAACACCCTCTGTACATACAAATAAATTTGTATCTCTTGGGAAATTTTAGTAAGTTAAATAAGTCAAGGGATAAACAAGGGAAACTATATTTTTAAGAACAAAACAATGAAAAAATAGAATTGTGAAAATATAACCTTTAATCAAAAATAGGTGTACCTAGAGAAACGCTCGACTCAAAAACGAAAATTTAATTAATAACCTTTAAAAAATACAATTTATCATCCAATCTAAAAATCAAACCTAATATATAGATATTTTGATAGAGTCGCGTTTTTTCTTTATTTGCGATCTATGTAGCGTTTTTCTAGTATGGCCCTAAAAATAACCGCCAAAGGATGGAAATTAATATTGATGAAATACAAAAAACCTAATAATATACCAGGTTTACATGAATTGCAAAAGCTAATGGTTTTGAAAAAAAAAACTAATAATATTAATATCAATAATTTTTTTTAGAAAAATGAGAACTTACTTAGGAGAAAGCATAGTGATGGCCCAGCCTATATAGCTGTTGTTCACCAAAACCTTCTCTAGCAGCTGATCCCTCTGAGCTTCTGTTAATGCCTGAAAACCACAAAAATCACAATTACGAAAATGTCTTGCACATATTGAAAAAGAAACGTTAGTTCTGAAACTGAAAACATGATTATACCTTTAGGCATGTACGTCACATTTCTCACGACTTCGTTCGAATTTCAAACTTGTGACAACGGTGAAACAGTCCTGTTGTGTAATCCATTCATATTAGTTTATAAGTTGTATGATCCGAACTAGTAGAAGGATGCCGGTCTAGTCTACTGTACCTCCCCGTCTAGTGTAGCCAGTATGTGGTTAACCCAACCAATTAGCATCACTTTTTATTTTTAAGAATCATAGTACTTACTCTCCTCATCCTTGAGCTATCTTCACATATTCTTCATTATCCCCCCTCCTCCTCTTGTAAGTAAGTACTGGGATTCCTCTTTATCCCTGAGCTATCTTGTAGTCTTCACATATCTTCATTATCCCCCTACTCTTGTAAGTAAGTACTGGGATTCCTCTTTATCCTTGAGCTATCTTTCTAATATAAATTAGATATCTGTCAGGGCTTAGAATATATTTAATTACTATAATTAATTACTATAATAATAAAGCTTATAACAAATAAAGTCTTTCACAAAAGCAAGCAGATTGCGCAATTTTTGCAAATAATTTTGCACAGATGCCTTTACAGGGAATTTACACATCATCAGTTATTCTTGAATAAACATTTACGTTTTGAATTTGCAAAATTGAAAATTTTTGCATATTTGAATTAGCTGGGTCAAGGGCTTTTCAAAAATGTATAATTTGTCGCATTTTGTGCATTTTTTGTATTTGCACATTTTTTGCTAAATAACCAGATTTGGTAATAAATAGATTGATTTTTGCAAATTTGCGATTATTGAAGTAGAGCACAACGGCTTTCCAAAAACGTAACAATGTTAAAGATTTGTGTTACAAAAAAAAAAAAGCGGGGGCGGGGTCAATATTATCCCCCCCCCAGTCTATTTTGGTTAAACCAGACGTCAGTCGGAATAGGGTTAATAACATCCTCCCCTCCTCAAAAATGTTTTATTCTTTGAACTTTGGTTTGATGATTTTTGAAGAAAAATAAATAATATGAGGGAAAGGGATAAAGGAAGAAAATGCTAATTAAATTTTTATTTTAAACTCAAAAAACTTTAAATAAAATAAATAGAAAGAAAAATAAACAGAAAAGTTCAGTTCCTTTGATAGCATTTTTTGGCGGTGTTATTAATAATGATTACCATAGGTCCTAGAACAGGTCCTCTTCCTGCTTCATCTACTCCTAGCACACACGGCTCCGTAGTACAAATCTCAGGGATTTCGGAGAATAACTAGATAAAACATAATCTATCTATATCAAGTTAAAATCTCTGTTTGTATGTCCGATCATAACTCATGAACCCCTTGACCTATTTTCCTCAAATTCAGATTGGAGAACTCGAGAGAACAACGGGAATGTTCTTAACTTGGTTTTAAGATTTTACCTTGCTTTTGAAATTCTAAATTAAGTGGGTCCACATGTACAGAGGAAAATAGCCAAAATTGTAATTTACGACTAATAAGCGGCGGGCGTAAGTATGAGTACCCTGGGCAACGCCAGGTTCTCTAGTTAGTATTTATTATTTAATAAAATACTAAATACTTTTGTGAACTGGCTGACTGCAGGTGTACCCGCTCCTTAATGATATTTTTTACCCAAAAACTAATCCCTTAAAATTACCAATTTTCCCAATTTAGAGAATTCAGAGAAATTGTTTTAAGGGATTTGGAGAAATCACTTGAAAACAATGTATACCCCTGTTTAGCTGTTACCAAGCTGTAATCAAGAATAATTTTAATCTTGTGCATAGAATTCACACTGGATAATATAGAGTAGGGGTTATCATACTTAACCATAGAAAAAAATTTAATTGCAGTGAACATTCTTTTAAAACCCAAATATGCGATGTCAAAAAATCTGTAATTAAAAAAGAATTCCATGTTTGGGAAATTGTTGACACGGCAAGGAGAATGTGGCATTTTCAAAATGGCAGACTGTAATTTTGATTTAATGGACTGTAATCACAAATAATCAAAAAAAAAGTTGGGTGTATTTACAAAATGTTTGACTGCAACTTCAAAATGGTGGAATGCAATTACAAAATCGCGGACTGTAATTGCAAAATGATGGACTGTAATTACAAGATAGTGGACAGAAGTCATAAAATATTGGACTGTAGTTACAAAATAATGGACTATATTTACAAAATGTCAATGGTTATTTCAAAATGGTGGACTGCAAATCCAAATAAGGGGACTGTAATTACATTCTAAATGGCAGTGCTTAGGATCCGGATTTGTTGGTTCCGCAAGATTTTGGCTCCGGTTCCGCAACAATATGCGGATCCACGGATCCGGATCCAAGGGGTAAAATATCAACCAAAAACTACAAAAAAAAATTTTTACTCTTAAACCCCAATTCTGAACTTTTGAAAAATTTCCTCATTTCTGAATGGTTTATCAAGTTTTAGGATAAAAACAAGCGAAAAAAAAATCCGGATCCGCATCAAAATTAAATGGATCCTAAGCACTGCTAAATGGACTGGTCGTTCTTCGTTCTCTACCTGAAGATTATTAGAATTATTCTCGACATATTCTGATATATCCATTTTCTTTTCTGAAATACAAATCTAACATAATCAATACAATACAAAATAGTTTTATTACAGATCGAGAAACCATTACAAAACATTTTATTTATTTGTTTTTACTGAATACAATTTTTTATTATATGATTGATTACATAAGTATGCACTTTGTACAAGATTAAGTTTTATGGAGTTTTATTGCGCATAAAGGCTAAAATGAATATTTACTAATTTACAAAACCTCCTGAAATGAGGATATCATTCTTCCACTACACTTTTAGCTGATCTTGGTCCAAAATTAAATTATAATTTCGCATCAGTATTGTAAACATGATATAAGTTACGATTGGTAAACTGGTGTCATTGATAGTTTTATAGTATGACCGATGGTAACATGGTATTACCGATGGTAACATGATATTATCAATTGTAATATGGTATTTCCAATAGTATAAAAATACTACAAGTGAAATACTAGCTAGCTAGTTTAGTTTGCTGAATAATAGTAGTAGAGGTAATACTTGTCACAGTTTCCATCACTTTCTTCAAATTTATCATGCGCCTAGAGGGAAATATTAACAAATTATTAAAAGAATAGATTTCAAGGAAAAAAATTTTTCTTTAAAAATGAAGTCTAAAAAAATAAGACGTGAAAAATTAACAAAAATATTTCTTAGTAGTTCTACGCTAATTATTTATTTACTAAAAAAGAAATTGCTGGGGTTGTTCCCAGGCCCCAGACAATCCATCCGTTCTTCCCCTTACGATACGCATTACGCATCTTTATCACGCCTGAGAACATCTGGTTAATCCACCTTGGTATAGTTCTATAAATGATCCCTGGGCCCCGTCATTTCATGATTTTTTTTGTCTTAATCGTTTCTTTTTTCTTGTTTACGGACCAAGTACGAAATTATCTAATCAAACTCGAATGTGAAAGTAAGCAAGTACTAACTATGGTCCCATTATAAATCTCATGATGAAACTCACAAATCTCAAACCAGATTTTTCAACATAAAAAAATTCATTGCAACATCCTACTACAAGTTAAAACATGTCCCATCTTTCTACTTTAAAAATAACCGAAACCCTTCTGTCAACGGGTTGATATATCGACAAGATTTTATAAAATTGAAAATATTAATTTCCTAAATCCATTACTTTAATTCTAATTATTATTGATAAGGGACCAACGAACACTATTTATCAAGCTTTTTAGTCGCTCTTTTTCTTTATCATGAAATTATTCATTGTTCACTATACAGTACTGTACAGTCTGTGTACAGTGTGAGGTGTACTGTACAGTACAGCGTACAGTGTGAGGTGTACTGTTGTACCTTAAGATGAGTTTTAATCACGAATCTGCTGTGAAAAGCTTTGTGGCAGAGGTCACATGTGTACAACTGCTTTCTGGTAGGCCTGAAGTTTGGTAAGATTTATAGCAAGGGTTTTAATGCAAAAACAAGAATTTATGTTCTTCTAGTATTTAAGTTTGATTTTTTTGCACATGATAATAAAAAAATTTACAACTTGAAAAATATTTGTTAATCTTTTAAATGACAAATTATCGGGCACTGAACTGATAATCATATCCCCCTTACTACCTCAACATTTTGATTTTAAAATACACAAACTTGCAGTGAAATTATATCTTTTAATCTTTTAATTATGAAAATCGAGAAACTTTCAAGTTCTCCATCTTTATCACGCTAATGAATAAATCTCTTCCTGACGGTTGGAGGTATTGGAGAACCAGATTTAGAGGTTTTACTGGAACTTCGGGAACTTTTCTCCAGTCTTAATAAAGTTTTTAAAAATTGTTTCTTTTATAAATAATCGATTCTAACATTTATGTTAAAATAAGAAAAAAACGTTGTAATGTTAAGAATGCTCATGAATGCTCATGAATGCTCAAGAATACTCAAGAATGCATAAGAATGCTCAAGAATTCTCAAGAATACTCAAGAATGCTCGTGAATGCTCAAGAATTCTCAGGAATACTCAAGAATGCTCAAGAATGCTCTAGAATGGGAAAAATTGCTGTAAAAAAGGTTGTAATGTTTTAAAATGTTTTTTTTTTTAACTCGATAAAAAACGTCTATAAAATCTAGAAGATATACTTAGTATGTGTTTCCTGGTGCTTCCTGAGAACTTCTCTTCGTTTACAACTGAACATAAATATTTTTGATTATTCCAGTGCTTAGGATCCATTTAATTTTGATGCGGATCTGGATCCTGGATTCGTACTGGAAAAAATGGATCCAGGTCGTTTCTTTAAGATTTATTGAATTTTTTTAACAAAAAATAATTTTCAAATTTATTGTTTAATCTTTTTTGCTTAATTTTATCCTAAAACTTGATAAACCATTCAGAATTGAGAAGAAATAAAGAAGAAATAAAAATTTCTAAGTTTTAAGTTCCCCCCCCCCCACAACAACAATAAAAATGTATACTCAATATTAGTTCAGCAATCATTATAAAACCTATTAAAAAGTTTAAAAATCTTACCTAAAATCACATTCCTTGCAATAGTATCTTCCGTCTCTATGTGCCAGCTCTTCATGGGTCCTGGAGTAAAGAAAACTATTAAAATAGGGTTCAATATAAACTATTTTCTGTGCTTTATTTTTTTTTTGTATAAATCCCCCACCCCTTTTCTTTAGAGAGAACCCCAATTCAAGCTCGTATTTCTTTTATATTTTTTGGGGTTGATTAATTATACATTCAAAGCACAGGATTTCTACTGGATAACTTTGCGTATAAAACTTTTAAAAAAAACTTATCCTTTCTTACAAAAGCGCAAAAAAAACCTTTTCGAAAGCTGATAGTTACATATAGGTTTAGTATTTTAATTACTTGAGGTTTTCTTCTGCATCCGTAGAGTAGTCACAGTGTGTGCATGAAAACTTCTTGGCGGTTTCATCCTACACGAATATATAGCAATATGACTGTTATCTTCCCCAAATTGTCACCTCTGACTTGGATGCAATAAGGTTTAGCGATAAACAAAATTCGGTAATTTCCAATAAACGCTTTTTGGACACCCCACCCTCTCTCACCTATTAATGGGGGGAACCAAATATTTAAATGTAGCAATTTCTCAATCTCAACGTTAAATAAAAACTCATTCTTTCGAACATCTTCGGCTTAAGTTAATAAGGGGGGGGGGTCCAAAAATCGGATACTAGGAAATTACCGGGGGTCCAAAAGGTATGTCCGATAACTCGACCCATAAATCCAAGCAAAGACTTTTGATATGAGTAGAATCTGACCTCTTCTGATCCTGATCCAGTTTCCTCATCCTGGTTCTCCTCATCTACACTCTCCTCCTCCTCATCCTCCACCTCCTCGTCCTCCTCCTCTCCCTCCTCCTCCTTGTTCTCAGCAATATCTGCCTTCTTGATTGTTATTTTAACCATGGTAAATCTGAAACGAAAACCATAAAGACAAATATCTGTTAATTCTAAGTATGAAGTATAAGTACTTAGAATTACTAGTAAGTTTCCTGATATACGATTTTCAGACTCCCCCCCCCCCC
>NW_019396807.1:116152-177544 GCF_000591075.1 Eurytemora carolleeae | reverse complement strand
GGGGGGGGGGGGGGTACGCGGAGTTCAAAAATCGTATACTATAAGAAAAGATCATAGTACATATATATACTATATGTTCATTGTTCAATATGTCTGGTGGGGACGGGGGTCTTTTTTTCCCTCCGTAAAATTGAGCAACTCCTGAAAAACGCAATTCCTTTAGAAGTCCAAAGTTATGGCTCAAAAATTAAATCTTTCGAAATTTTTTTTAAATGCAAGCCGCTCCTTTATTTGTGGTGTTAGTGTTGATAACTTGATATTCTCGCCGAATGCCGCAAAAATATTTTCATGAATCAAGTGAAAAATATCCAAATTAACCATTCAAATGTACTCAAAACAGTTTAAAATGTAGAATAACTGTTTTAAGCTTTTAAGTAGACATAAACCTTCATTTTTATTTAGCTCTTTCCAAATTTAAATTTAAATTTAAAATATAACTTTAAAAATGTCGTCTTCGTTATAAAACAGTTAGGGCAATAAGCTACTTTGTAACTCAGGAAAAAATTGTCATCTCAATTGGACTAATGAGCACTGTTCGTTTCCTTGCGAGCAAATAATTTTTTTTTTAAATGAACTAATTTTTTAATTTTTATCAAATCAAGTTTTTAGTATATTTTTTTTCAAGGGGAGGGGGCAATAGTACATTCTTGCCCCTGAGCATTTTCCACGGGGCCTGCACCCCCACCCCTCCCCTTTCTCATGCAAAGAGCTAATAACCTTTTTATATAAAAAAATATTTTTTATTTTCGTAAACATAGTTCGTTTTACAACATTTTACATATATAGTTACTAGTTATAAACGAAAAAGGCATTTCATTTTACAACATTGTATATTGTAAAGCTAATAACCATTGCATGGATGGGATTGGGGGTTTCCCCTGGGATCATCATACATTACCCAATTTAATTCACTTATGAATTCTCTTTTTCACCTGAAGTCGTCCCCATACCTTCTCTCGGTTTCAACCACACGGTTACTTGATGAACATTTATAGCTGCATATTTATGCAGACAAGAGAACAAGTCTTCTGGCAACCCCCTGGAGGTGAGGGGGGGGCGCAAGAATTTGATGTTTAACACAATAAAACTTATTTTTGAAATGTAAAATCAGAAATATTGATTTATTGTTGTACTGGGCCGTCAGGACCATTTTCACACCAAGTATAAACCTTTTAAAACATGAAATAAATGATGAATCTTAAGTGTGTATATATTGTAAAATATTAAGATTATCAGATATTTTGGTGTTTTTTTTTAAACCAAAAGCTTCAACATGTTTTTGAACAATTAACAGGATTTGTAATAAAATTGTAAAACATTGCAACTCAAGACTCAAATAAATAATATTATATATTTTCCAGAATTCAAGAAAATTAACAATCAACAGCTTACAAATGTTTTAAATGCAACACAAATATAACTTAAGAAACATACATTCAGTTTTAGATTATTTTTTTTCTCAAGGAACTCTGACATCACTGACATGTGTAGTAAACATACACTGCAGTAGATGCATATAGAAATAAACGTTAATTAATCAATCAGTTGAGGGAAATTGATGTGAGGTTGATTTTTCAACGAATTACAGATGGGACTAAAGATTATTATAACCCTTTGGGCCACAAAAAACTGAGTGGGGTAATTTAAAAAAAAAAATTAGATGTACAATTAGATTAAATTAGATGTACAATTATATACGGTTTGTGGTGGAATAAAAATAAAACACTACAGTGAGCACTCTCAGAATGCAAACCAGATTTTTGTACATATTTTACATATGTACAATGTGTATATTGTACAAATTTACAATATAATATACTATGTGTAGATAGTTTTTGGTTTCTAGCGTTGAGATTTATGTAAATTGGATTATTTTCTTCTTTAAATGCTGCTTTACGAAATTTTACCACCTAACTTTAAAATTATAAATCATTCCCTAACGATGACCTTATATTTCTTAAAACTTTGCTAGGCTAAGACTCATACGATCTATTTACAAAATGTCAGTCTATTTAAAAATAACAGCAAAAATAACATTATAAAGCAGGGCCGTAATGTATGGGGGGGGGGGGGGAACTGGACCCAGGACCTTCATTTTAGAACATAATGAAGTAAAGTTCCTTTGATGAAATATGATGTGTAGATTTTTAATGTAATAATGCTTTTCAAATATGAAATCGGTAACTTAAAAAATTGTGATTTCTTTAAAAACCTACCTAAACCTTTTATATCGCTATGCAATCTGTATTATTCTACGATGGTCCATGAGCTCCTAATTTTTAAAGTGATTTAATTTATCATTCCGAATAAGATGTTTTGTTCGTAATTTGATGAAAAGTATGAACTTCCGAAAAATTTGGTATACATCATGGCCTTTTCACGTAATTTAGCCTTAAGCAAGAGATATATAATGTTGTGACCTAATTTGACCCAGTTATGTAAAATCATAGCAGCGATCATAGTTTCTAGTTAATCTTCAAAACGCAGTTTGACGTTCCTGGCATTGTCCCTAAACACGAAGGAGATGGCATTATGTCATTGACATGGTATGACCACCTATGCTGGTTAACTGTTATGAGGTTGTATCAGGAGTGTCACCTCGTTCATCCTCCACTCGTCTCATCTGTAGCACAGACACCTTAATATACAAGAATATAAATAAGGATTGTCTCAGGGGATTTAAGATTCAAATAGGGATTACGGATCAAAGCTTAAAATCTTAAAACTAACTTGAACATGACAAGAATGGGAATCAGGAATGTCTGAAGGGATTTAAGATTCAAATAGGGATTACGGATCAAAGCTTAAAATCTTAAACTACCTTGAACATGACAAGAATGTGAATCAGGATTGTCTCAAGGGATTTAAGATTCAAATAGGGATTACGGATCAAATCTTAAAATCTAAGACTAACTTGAACACGACAAGAATATGAATCACGATTGTCTTAAAAGGATTCAAGATTAAAATACGGATTAGGGATCAAACCTTAAAATCTAGAACTAGGTTGAACATCTAAGTTAAAAAAATTCTTAAGTTTTAAAAAAGATTTTGTTGCTGTGCCAATATATGGACTGAAAGTTTTATGTGGGGGGGGGGGGGGTTACTCTTTAAAAATACACCGTCACCAAGTTTGATTTATACCTGACTATTAGACAATGACCCTGTGGAGACAGTGATAGTTTTATGTTCTAAAGGTTCTTGTTTCATAATGACGGGTCCACTGACCCCTGCAATCTGTATAGGGCTCCCTAGCACCTACAAAGAAGAGTCATGTAGAAAAACTCGCAATTTCATAGGTTTATTGGTTATTTATTGTTGTGACATTTTTCCAACCAAATTGGCAAGAAAGAAATTTGAAAATGTTAACCTTTTTTGATAAAAATAATTTTAAATAAGAATAGTTTTGGACAATAATTTAATAGTTTAAGAGGTTTTGTCATTATACAGAGGCACACTATATCCTTTGTTTGTTTTTAATCCAATATACGAAATTAATTTACCTGTACATGACCGTCTCCGGCATGTAAATTAGCAACTACAGTTTGGTACATAGAGGCAGATACAGGTACAGTTACCAGCTGATGTCCGGATACTTGTACAGGATATGCTAAATAGGGTCGTAATTAATATCAGAACTCCACGATATGAACAGTATTTGCGGTTAGATAACGCTAATACATACAATTAGGGTTTATCAACAATCAAAATTCACCCCCTAATCTTGTAACAGAAAGAAGGCGAACCAAATAAGAAAATATGCCTGATTTATATTTAAACTTTGGTAAAATCAAATCTGAGAAAAATTCCTGTCAACCCCCCCTTGTTCTGTATAGACAACATAGCATTCAGTGCGGTAGACTCTTTCCCAATTGATTTAAAGAGTCCTTACATGAGAAATGGAAAATTTTCCGTAAGTTTTCAAGAACCTACCGTTTCCGTCCTCCCCTGTGAAAAGTATATGGCTCTGCTCGGCGTGTAGCTCGTGGTTTCCGTCAGAGGTCGCCACCTCAGCCAGGGTATGAACACCGCTCTCATGGAGCTGAATCTAAAAATCAGAAGATTAAAACTTAATTCGAATCCATCTTTGTAGCGACTTTCCGTTAATTAAGTGTGGATAATCAACTATCAACATTGAATGCATGTTCTCATAAAAGAAACGTACAAAATATATAGAGCACATAATTTTCTGTTAAGAACAACTTTTTTTCTCTTTGATTATTTACGAACGACCCAATGTGATATGGATCACTCTGTACAAGTGTAAATAATTCAATATTGAGAAAGCCAATATGCCAAACATATCAATGTTTTATTTCTGTTGTCTTGACCTGATGTATGTAAACTGTCTGTTGTCTAAGCCTAATGCACAATGTCTATTGTTTGTTGTAAGAGTCGGCATCTGTTGTCTGCTGCCTGAGTATGAAGTAAATTGTCTAAGTATGATATCGGTTGTAATCTAATGTCTAAGTCTGATGTATGTTGTTTGTTGTCTGAGACTGATATTGAGTATTAATGTCCATTGTCTGCTGTCTAAGCCTAATGTCAGATGTCAATCGTCCGTTCCTAATGACAGATGTCAATCGTCCGTTCCTAATGTCAGATGTCAATCGTCCGTTCCTAATGTCAGATGTCAATCGTCCGTTCCTAATGTCAGATATCAATTGTTCGTTCCTAATGTCAGATTGTCAATTATTTGTCAATTATCTGTGTTTGATGTCGGATTTCCATTGTTTATTGTCTGCCAAGGTGTGTACCTGTGCCTGAGTTCCGTCTGGAAGTGTAATGACCGGATTGTTAGGATCAACATGTACAATAGAAACTGTTCCATCAGCGTTAGCTATCGTCTGGACCACTCCTGACCATGGTCCAACCTGGATACATCAATCAAATAATCAATCAGTCATACGTACACCAAAACAATACATAACCATAACAAACCTCCCAAACCTCCCAACAAATCGACAAATTGACGAATCGACGAATCGACGAATCGACGAATCGACGAATCGACGAATTAACGAATCAACGAATCTATGAATCAACAAGTCAACAGGTCAATATATCAATATATCAATAAATCAATAAAATCAATAAAATCAATAAAATCAATAAAATCAATAAATCAATAAATCAATAAATCAATAAATCAATAAATCAATAAATCAATAAATCAATAAATCAATAAATCAATAAATCAATACATCAATAAATCAATAAACAGTTAATTAATTAATCATATCTCAAAAATCTAGCAACAACAATCGATAAATTAATCCATCAATAAATAAGGAAGTCAATAAGTACCTTTTAAGTAACCGTCAACAGACCAATATTATGCACTTTTTTAATCCAGACTCAATCAGTCAATCAAAAAATGTAAAGAGTTCAAATGAGAACAAAATGGTAAAGTGAACTTTTAAATTTTTGAAATTCATATTAAATATAATTTCATTTTTAACAAATGAACCTTTTTTATTTGCGGCGATCTCTTAGTATCATCCTCCTCGGTAAACTTAGGAAGCAGGTCATCTCTACCATGGTATTTATAGCAGTTTATCACAATATCTCTCAGTGCATGCGTCCAGGATATACTCTACACATTTAAAAACATTAGATTTTGTAAATTATATTTTATAATGTTTTCAACTTAGAATATTTATGTCAGATAGCATCAAATCAAATCAAAGTAGGGCCAATTTTAATACCTTAGTTTTTTCATCGTCGTTTCTAGCATCCATACGAACATTTGCCCATGGTACATGTTTTGGCCACCAGGGGGGTTTAGTGCTCTCCTTTCCCCAGCCTGGTTTGCCGCGTCCAGTGCTGAACTTCAGCATTAAAGGAATAAATGCTCTCAACTGTGCCTATGTAAAAAAAAGTTTTTAAAAATTCAATACCGTCAATTAGAGAGTCCCTCCCGTTTATGATCAAAAACCGGTTTTCAAAATTAGAGAATCCCTCCCGTTTCTATATAATAATCTTAAATGGCGCACAAAACTTAGAATTTCCTAGCTTCTGATACGCGACTCTGATTGGTTGAATTTTATACACTTTTCAGGGATACAAGTACAAGATTAGATTAGTCTCGAGATTAAGAAAAAGAGAGGATCAAGCATTGATCTCGATATCCACCATTCTAAAATTCCCAGCTCTGATAAATGAAATGATCAACAATTACCCGACCTCGAGAAAATACGCAACATGATCTATTTTAGTTATGACTTCTACTAAACCTTCTATATCGATTATTATTTAATTACACATCAACAGGCAACACTAATACTCAAGAATAACTCAATATCTCAAGATCAAGAGGTATAATTTTTCATCTTTTAAAAATCATGTTTAGTATGTTTAAATAGGTTATACTCCGTGAACAGGGACAAAAAAGTTAAGTTTTTTAAGAATATATGAATGAACTTTTGGATAAAAATTATTATGGTTGAAAAACAAAACCCTTTGATATCTAATTTTTGATATGTTTCCCCTCAAGAGTATCTAAAGTCTCTGGAACCGGTGGGCAATTTTTAAAACATTTACAGACAGTGTCTCTGAAAAAAGTGTGTTTAGGCTTTTTAGGTTTTTTTTGTTTCGTGTTTAATAGTGCTTCTAGTAGTTACAATTAATGAGGAAGTCGTCGAAAAATCATTTTTCTCTGAAATGTCGTTTTAACCTTCAAAAGTAGGCATAATAGTGATCGGTCTTTTTTCCAAAGGTTTTCAAACAAATTGAAATTATGATCAAATTTTTACGTTTTATACGACAGCAAAGAAAAAATTGCGCCTTTTCAATGATAGAATTGAGGATCTTTTAATATAAATGACGAAAAAAAGACGTTTTGAGTTATTTTGAAAACATTGATAACATCTTTGGAAATAGGACCGAGCACATTTTCGAAAATTCTAGAGAAAAATGTTTAATCGACCCACATTAGGTTAGATTTTACATACTGAAAGCACTTTTCAAACCAATAGAATGATGTTTGGTGGGGTAAAAAGCTTAAACACATTTTTTCAGAGACCCCTGTCCCTGTACACCAGTAAAGTCAAAGATAAAAACGATATGAATAATTTAAAACCCTAAATTACCTGGGTCATCTTCTCTACAGGAGTAGGAATACCTTCGATGACTATTGGAGGAAGTTCATGTAAGGTAGGATCATCAGGTGGTGGGTTGGGAGCCTAACAAAGTTGTAAATTTCGTTAAATATTATAAATGCATGAGAATTACTTTACCACAAAGATATATCTTAAAATACCTATCCCTTCCCCCTGGCAACTCATTTAATGAAATGTTAAATTTTAAAATATTTTTTAAAAATTTAGGGGATTGATTGTATGTAAAATATTGGATTAGCTTCTTCTAAAAAAAAACCTCCCGTGATTAAACTATACCAGGATATAAAAGATAGTAACAAGAGTTGCTCTTTTTTCAGAAGAAGGAGGAGGGGGGGGGGGGGGAGGAAATCCACGTCACATGAAATTATAAGTTAGCAACCTACCTGCTGTGAGAGGGCAGTCTCAAGTTCTGACATAATAACGTTCTTTAAACTCCGGACAACATCCTCCAATGGTTTAGCACCAAACACCTTAAATTAAAAAATTTTATGTTAAATGTTATTTTTTTCCTTTTTCATGAAGTAATATTTTTCTCTCTCAAAGTCATAAAATTATTAATTTTATTTTATTTTTTAATTCAAAGCTTGTTTAGAGTCGAAAGTAACAATTTTGTGCAATGTTTTCTACATTATTGTTCACTAAGCTAAAACTTATAAACACAACTGGAAAATTATTAACAGACAGAGTTCCGCTAATTCCATCCAGTAAATGTTCTAAGCTTGTTCACACTCTACAACCTTTAAGAGAACTTTTTCCAACTTTATGCATAATAGTTAGTTAAATATTGATTTAGATTTAATAATTAAATAATCTATAAAATCCGAAAAGGTAAAAAATGTTCAGAGTCTGAGGTAAAATGCGATGTTTACATCATCATCTCTCATCAGTCCTAGGATACTAAGTAAACAACTATGAATTATTAATAAGGGACAAAACAAAAATATTAATCACTTATTAGACAATAAACAAAAAAATTAATTACTTCTAAACCTTGAAATTATTAGTATTTTTCCCTGGGGTTGTAACAAGTACAATAGCTTGCTGGCCAACTCGTACTGAGAACTCATCAATAACAGCCTAGAAATAAGAAACTATAGTAAATCTGCAAGGGAACCCGACATGGAACCCCCAGTCGGCCCCAGACACAACATAAATAATGTTTGATAATGTTTATGAGCATAAATATATTTTGAGCGGAGGGGTTGGGGGAGGGGGATTAGAAAATCAGACATTAACTCCCTTTTTACACAAGAATCAATTTTTATCAAAAAATACTACTAACACTCCTTGTATGCTGTTGAGGAATAATAATGATTTTAAAATAAAAACCCTGTAATAGATTTTTACAGTGATTAATCAACATGAAGAAAAAAAGACAATTTAAGAAACACTAGCAAACTGTCATATTTTTTTATATTAATATCCAGAATCAAGCGTGACGCATTTTAAGAGATGTACCTTTAGTTTCCTAGTCAGTCTGGTAGTTTGACGCTTGCGTATGGAAGGATTTGTCTCGAACGAATGATTGCGTCGCTTACGCTTTGCACTGGCAATAGCGGCCGCTGCAGCCACACCAACCGGTCCTAAAAGCAACCAACCCATAAAAATACCGGAGTCATGTTAAAAGAGCCAGAGCGCGAGATAATGCCCGGGCTCTTGTATTTCGGTCTGGACCAACAAATTTCAAAATATTTTCATGGATTCTTTTACATATTTTGAAGACATTTAAGACGGAATATTGTTTTTTCCAGTATTGTTACTTTTAAAAACTAATTTAACAACACAGTTTACGTTCAGCATGTGTTTATCAATGCTTTAATAATCAATGGTTTAATGTTGCAGGGAAAGTGTCAAAATTATCTAACTCCCCGGGTGTAATATTAACCCGGGGGACTTTTAACGTCACACCGGATTGCAAGGATAAATGAGATCTTGAAAACCTTTATGTAAGTCAGGTCAATGATGCGAGGTTGCCAAAGAAAATTACATATATATCTCAATTAAAATGTTAGAAGCACTTACTAAACATTAATAATTGATATTAACTTAACGGTGAAAAAAAAAACACAAAAATAACAAGTGAGAAAAAAGTGAAAAACAACAAGTTTAAAAAACAAACCATACAACTAAAAATAAAGTTAAATATGAATAAAACTAAATGCTATGCTACATCAAAATGTTTTATTTTACAAAAAAAAATTTTGTAGCCTAACATATAATTGATCAACCAAGCAGTAAAATATTTAAATACTTTTAATATTTTGAGCTTGATTAAGAAGGGGGAGGAATTAAATCAAGAAAATGGAGTTTTGTCAAAATAAATTAACCATTTCTAGCTTTTTAAAAACATTAACGGATGTTTCTTTACCCGAAAGACAGCAACAAAAAACATTATTAAAGATTTGTATCTTAGGGTACAGCTGTGGTACATATAATTAAAAGAAAATATATTCAGGAATCAAAAAGACAACAAATGTTTATATAAGGGTCATTTAAAATTAAATTGACACTTCCTTTAAAAAGTGAATAAATTAAACTGAACTTTGAATAAAAATTTTCTATTTACGGAAGAGAAAACTTGAAAAAAAAATTATACTTCTAGTTTAAGGATCCAAATCCCAGGAGAAGGGGGCTGACCCCAAGGGAAGGGGGCGGGACGATGAAATCGAGGAATGGGGGCGGGAGGATAAATATGATTAAATATTGTACTGGTTGTGAAATAAATAAAAAAGGATGCACACCATTTTGCCAACCTGCGGCAGCCAGCTGACAGGTTACATCGCTAACCCCGAGCATTTCGTCGTCTTCGCCGTAACTGTCTCCGCAGTCGTCCATATCCTCATCCTAAACAAACAAACTTTTTTTATTAAGGAAAAATACGATAGAGGTGGTGTTCTTATATCCTACAAATTTTAATATTTTGATCTTAACTTAGAGTTTCTTGGTGTTAATTTAATTAAGCTCAGATTACACAATAAAAAAATATATATACTTAAACATAAAATAATTTTGTCTTTTTTCACTAAAATATGTCAGTTCAAACAAAAATATGTCTACTGTACTAAAATTCATTGTGTACACTGAAGTTTTTCTGTTTAAAATTAAAAGTCTATTTTCATACTAACATTGATCTAATCATCCAAAAAGATGTTATACTAAAATTCGGCTGTTATATACTTACATCATCTAAACTTACATCGTCCTCGTCAATAATATGGGTTGCAGGTAGAACTCGTCCAACCATAGTTGAACCTGTTATTCCCGAACCCATCGTTGTTATTGTTATACTCCCTAGATATAGAGGTTCATATTTATGAGAAATATATTATGATGAAAACTACCCCCCCCCCCCCTACTCTGAAAAAAATCATTTTTTCTCCCACAATTCTACGTTAATTTTAATTCTAAGTATATACTCCCATATATAATTTTTAACATGAGACATCTATCTATAAATTTGGCTTGTCTGTTTGTCTGTCTGTTTGTATCCAATAAACGTCAAAACGGCTGAACCGATCGGGCCCAAATTTTTTGTGGGACATCTAGGGACCCCAGGGAAGGTTTATGAATGATTGAAATTTTAAAAATTTGTGTTTTAGAGGTTTTTAATTTTGTAAAAAAATTTAAATTTTCTAAAATCCGCGATTTTTTTTTTAAAAATCCACAAAACTTTTTTCATCTTTGTTTTGAAATGTAAACAAAAAGAACATGTTCACAATTTAAATAGAAGATGGGCGCGAAGCGCCCTAAAAGCCTAGAAAGAAGGGCGCGAAGCGCCTTGAATTTCTAGTGCTAAGAAAAACTACTAGAAAAAAGATTATCGATGAAAACTAAAGGTATTCGGAAAACTCCAATATTATGAATATTTTGATTAATATGAAATTTTGTATATGGACATCATCTGTGTTTGTTTCAAGTAAAATTATAAAAAAATTGTCTCCCTTTATCCACAAGTAATAAAAAAACCTTGAACTTCATTCTGCTGTTAGTAATGAGATTCTTGGCTTACAGGTAGGTGTTTAAAACCCTTAGCTTGTCTTTGAATCATACTTTTTTCGTAAAAAGCTTTAAAAAACATGGAAAAAGTGGGGAAAATATTTATCCCCCCTTCTCATTTTGTTTGACAAAAATACTATCCAATTAAGGTCTGCGTGAAAAATGAGTTCATGAATCCAGAATATCTAAAAATATCAACAAAGCGAGAATATATGATAAAATAAAGGGAAAATATGATAAAATAGAGGGAAAACAGGGGGGAAAGTGATCTGAAAAACCTTTATAAACTTCGTTCTGATGTTAGTAATGAAATTCTTGACTAACAAGTAGGTGTTTAAGGTGTTTAAAACACCTGGCTGGTCTTTGAAATAGGCTTTTGGTGAAAAAGCTTAAAAAACATGGCAAAATAGGAAAATGGGGGAAATATTATTTTTTACAAATATTTTTTCATTTTACTTTAAACAAACATCAATGCTGTCCATAAACAAAATTTCATCCAGATTCCTTAAAAAATTCAGACAGGATTCCCGAACTTAACTAAATTGGTCAATTTAATCTGGTCGAAAGTAGTAGAAGCTAATTGGACCTCCCACTCAGTTAATTAATTACTTGAAATTACGTTTTCTATCCCATTAACTTATTTTATATTTAATTTATACCTGATGCCTGTCCAGAGTTAACCACATTCATGATTATAGAACAGCCAATTTATCTGAAAAAAAAAATACATTTTAAGTTGTTAAGACTCGACCTCGACACTCCATACTCCATACTCCAGCAGTTAACTTTATCTTTCTCAAAGGGGTTCCTCAATCAGTTTCATGAAAGCTAAAATACAGAATTCTAAACAGAAATTGAAGGGGGGAAATAAAATAAAATTGTCGAAAAAATGCAACAATTCTTATGATAAAAAACTTGAGAAATTCACATTTTCATGGCATGACAGTCGAAATTTCCTTCAATATACAAACGTTTAAACAATCCCATATTTTAACTAAATAATACGTTGATATTTATTTAAACCTTTAATACATCAAGATAAAATAATAATAATTGTTTATTATTAGAACCAATATTTGTACACTATGACTGTAAATACTCTAAACTGACCGGATTGCACATGCGTATGCGCATTTCTGAACCAGGTTGCGCAGGCGTTACGCGTTCCACAGAAATACGCAAATGCGCACTCCGTCTGCATGTTTATATTATTAGCCATGGACCGAAGAAGGAGTTTAATGACCTTTTTGGTTTAAATAAAAGGCTAAAGAAGTTAATTTATCTTCGGTAATGAAATAAAATGGCGACTCTCCGTTATTAGAAGGTTTGGGTCGATATTTGTAGCGCAGTGATGCTGGCGGGTTTAGATAGCTAGCTATCTTTCTAAACATCTTTATATTAGTTAGGGACGCTGTCTACTTTAAACCAAGAAAAAATTCACAATTATGGACGTTAAAGTTTTTTTTCATTGCAGGAAATGTATTCTCATCCTAATTTTTTTCTTAATTCATTTTTTATTTTATAATTTCTAAATTTATGAATAAATCATAAAAATGAAAAATAAAAAATGAAAAATTTATACTTGGCGGGGAAAAAGTTCGATTTCTGTAAAGATTTTCATTGCTCTACTTTTTGCAGTGTTTTTTCTTTGTTTTATTTCGATGAGTCAGGATGTTTTTTTGCAAATAAAAAGTTTAACAAAGACGACCTAGTTTATCTATTTATGTTGACCAAACCAAATATTTAAATGTAGCAATTTCTCAATCTCAACGTTAAATAAAAACTCATTCTTTCGAACATCTTCGGAAAAAAACGTTCGCTATAAATATACCCATGTTTAAATATACTGTGTATTTTTGGGCTTAGCGTAATTGAGTTCTTCCAATATAATTTAATTATAATTAGGCAAAAAAATAAAATTGACTAAACATCGAAATCCTGTAAATTAATTAATATTAGTTTTTATTTGAAACCGTTTGCAATTGCATTTTGAACCACTGAAAAGGTTAATTTCCTATTATACGATTTTGTGCATGGATCAATAAGTATCACATCGATATAATTGGTCACGTGGCCGCAGCCCCCGGCCCCCTGGCCTCTCCTAGCTGCGGCGCTCGGCCCCCTAGCCTGTCCTAGCCGCAGCGCTTGGCCCCCGAGCCTATCCTAGCCGCAGCGCTCGGCCCGGAAATTTTCTTATCCTAACCCAACCTTAAAATTATTTTTTTTTAAATAATAGTAAAATAAATAATGATAATGTTGCTGCTGAAAAATAAGTGGTCATGAACAAAATTGATAGGAGGGGGGGGGGGTCCAAAAATCGTTTACAAGGACGAACCCCCTGAGAAGTACTAATTTACAACTAAATTTTAAATTGAGGGCTTAACTGTTTTTATGGTCTTAACTTTATCTGGACTCCCGCCCCCGCCCATTCGTAGTCATTTCACTGTATTCAAGGTTGGTTATGCAATATGCATTGTTTAGATGGATACCCACTTATGCTGCTGTGTTGAAAAGAATTGGGGAGGGGCGGGTTTTCTAAGATTTTAACGAGTTTTGTTTCAGAGAAGATGGACGTTTTTCTGATGGTCCGTAGGAAGAAGACCACCATCTTCCTGGACGCGAAGGAGACGACCACCGTGCTGGACTTGAAGAAGATGATCGAGGGAATCACAAAGAAAGGACCCTCAGATCAACAGCTATACAGCAAGGATGATACAGGTCTAACATTTGAAAGATAAGCTTAAGTTTTAAGTTTATGTCGCAATGAAAAAACGAAGTTTGGGGGTAAAATGTTAAGTTTTCTCCTTTTTTATCTGTTTGTTTAGCGCATATTGTAAACAGAAAATATTTCTATAGTCGTCAATTCACAAGAAAAATTAGGGTGTCATGTGTTTTCAAATATGTTAACAATCAAATATGTTTTCCTGTTTAGTTATGGAAGATGAGAAGAGTCTGTTTGATTACGGTTTAACATCTGGGCTAGCCAAGGCACAACAGCCAGCTGAAGTAGGACTAGCATTTAGGTAACAAAAATAAGGATGATTGTATGGTGCAAGAGTTTATATTTCTTCGGAAGGCAGGGAAGGTTTTTTTCGCTGAATTTGGGAAAATTACTTATTATTTTGGGAAATAACTGAATTTCGGGGGGGGGGGACATAAATTTATCTAGGGGTTAGATGTATACAAAGTACAAGAGAAGACTCCCTACTCCAACCCTCCTGACCACTATTTATCTATCTCTATATAGATATCTATATCTATCTCTATCTAGGGGTGAGGACGGCTGGGAAGAACTAGAGAAGACTCCCTACTCCAACCCTCCAGAGCTGCCTGATGTTATGAAACCAGGCCAAGACAGTGCTTCTCAAGCCGATGCTTGAATATTTCGACATTTCTTCTCAGGGAACAAAATAATTTTTCTTTTCCCAATTTTTAAAATTTATATTTCAAGTTTTTCTTAAGTTTTATTTTTTATTTCTTGAATTAGAATGGACAGACAATTTTTGTAATTTTAACTTATAACATCATTTTGTTATTTCCAACTTTTTACAAGATCTTGATGCTTAAAAACTTTTTTTAAATTTGCATTGAATTATGTTTGTTTTACAGAGAATCTGAATTCAAGATTGGTATTGACTGACCAGGACTCCATTAATACATCTCAATCCATTTTTCTGTTCCTGGGTTTCCGAGCTCCTTGTCTCCTTCAACACAAAATATAATTTTAGTTTTTAAACCATTTTTCACCGAGTGTTCAACAGTTCAACAATACTGTCACATCCATTCTTGTTTGCTCCTTTTGTAGTCGAACCACCTGGGGTATATATTTTCCAGAAAACATCCTCCCCCCTCACAATTTCAAGTTTTTTTTTAATAAAAACATATAACAAAATATTTGTAACTAGGTAAGGAAAACACCAAAAAAGCAAAATAAGTTAAAGTTAATTGCCTTTTTCTTCATCCAAAGCTGTGAATATTTCCTTAACCTTCCTGTGGGGGGGGGGGGGGGCTAACGTGAAAAACATATACCCCTTCAAATCACCGCGCCTTTTTTTTACACTGTTTGAAGTTGGAAAATATCAAGTATTCAGGCTGAAAAAAATAGACAACCAATCCCTCCCAAAAAAATGCTTTTCAATCAAAGCTTGTTTTAGGAGTTTATTTAGTAAATTCATTAATTTCTCTTTTCGTTAATAACATTTAAAGAACAGTTTTTTTGTTCTCTTTTTAAAAAAATTTAACGCCTTTATTTAAATCTAAGGAATTAGTTTTAGAAATTTTGTTTCTGTTCTGTTCTGGCGAGATATGTACAGCTTTAATTTATTTAGAATTAATGCGACATTTCGTACATATATTGTACTTATCAGTACTGCATATATTGAAAATGTATTCATCTACTGTACTTTGCTCAGTCCCCTCGGTAACTAGCTGCAGTACACTCTAGGTATTAAACTTTTGAAAATGTTTTTTACACGTACAAAGCGCTAATTAAGTCTAATGTACGCTTTGTACACATCTGGTCCGTACAGAACACTAAAAACACTCAACACAGTTTCTTAAATTTGGGAGTAATCGCCATTTTATATTTGCTATCTTTGCAGTAGAGTTTCCACCTGCCTAAACCATCAGCTGATCGGCTAGTCACGTGATTACTCAAATGCGTATGGAATAACTGTAAACTATTATTGAGTAAGACTGTTCTAATTACTCATTATGAATAATATGATTGTAAAATAAATTAATTTATAATCATTGTCCCTTCTATGGTTCAGTAAATGGTGGTATAGTTTCCGTCATGGATGAATAATTAGGTTGGTTACTCTCAATGCGCTCCAATGTATGGAAAATGTCTCGCTAAGATAGATAAAACCTAATATGACGTCACTCTCGCCTCTATAATCAGTCTTGTCTATCTTGAGAGACAAAATTTTCCGAACATTGGACCGCATCAAGAGTAACCAACCTTATTATACAACCTTGGTTTCCGAACATTGGAGCGCATCAAGATTAACCAACCTTATTATACAACCTTGGTTTCCGAACATTGGAGCGCATCAAGATTAACCAACCTTATTATACAACCTTGGTTTCCGAACATTGGAGCGCATCAAGATTAACCAACCTTATTATACAACCTTGGTTTCCGAACATTGGAGCGCATCAAGATTAACCAACCTTATTATACAACCTTGGTTTCCTCGAAATATGTATTTTTATTTATGTATTTATTTAGGAAAAAGCTTTTTAGTAAGATGATTTTTAATGTGTACTCATATTTAGTTAAAGCAGACCAGGAGTTTGAAAGTCGTCTTCCTATGCCAGAGTTTTATATGGTTAACATGCTGTCATGTATTTGAATGAATATTATAAAATGAAAAATTAAATTTAATTTTCTTAGCATTTTAGACTGAAATGTTAGTGAAGTTCAGTTTATTGTATGCCACTACCAAAGTTTAAATTAATATTTTTTAACTCAATGCAATAATCAATTGCATTTGTTGGGTTCTATTAGGTTTAAATTGAAGATTCTCAAAAAAATTAACACAAACGCAAGAAAGTTGGACGGAATTGTAGAAAGTATTTTTAGATCAAAGAATTTACTTGACCGCTTAGCAAGATACTGTTTAAATAAAATGCAATCTTTAAACATTAAATTTTCAAAATGCTGAATATTAACGATAGGACAGATAACTAGCTTGGGAACCCAGCTTTGCCTTGAAGCTTAATTTCCCTTGGTTAAGTTAACCCGCTCAACATAAAATTATTAAACCAAGCTAAAATCATTCCCATGGTCGTACTCGTCTTACCGAGTGTCCTGATCAAAGTTTAAGACAGATTGGTCAAGGGACTCATGAGATATGATTGCACATGCAGGGTGTCCCAAAAAAATGGAAATTAACTGACTACTTCTATATCTTGTTCCAAGCAGGATAATTTCGTTTACATAATTTTGTAGTAATCACAGTTAAACATTTAACACCGAAAACTACTAGTCTCGGGATTTTCAAAATGGTATCACCTTAAAAATTGACAGAGATATTAGTAAGTTTATCCAGATTCCAGTATATTAAAAATGAATATAACTGTTCAATGTTTAACATTTTCGTCAATTTCAAAGATACAAAGAAGCCCTAGAAACCAGAGGACGTCCTAAGGTCGTCATGGGGACGTCAATAATTACCAGTGCGACGTCCGCCGACGTCATATTTTAGGTGTTGAGGACGTTTAACGCAAGATCATTTGGACGTCAAAAGTTTAGTCATTTGAACGTCAAAAATTTAGTCATTTGGACGTCAAAAGTTTGGTCATTTGGACGTCCAAAGTGACTAAATTTTTGACGTTCAAATGACTAAACTTTTGACGTCCAAATGATTAAACAAGTCATTTATTTATTAACCACTGAACAGTGCCTAATTAATTCTATTAGTACTGCTACACTTTAACATTCCCCCCTGGTATTACATTCACACCATAACTGTCCTTCTGTTGTTGTTACCCTTACCCCCAGCCCACTCGTCACTACCCCTGCCCCCCCTCGTATCACACCATGACCACCCTTCTGACCGTGAACGTATAAACTGCCTTTTTTGCTGAAAAATAGCTGAATTTTTTTGTAAAATTCAAATTCAACTTTGAAAATCTTTAAATTGCCTCTTTTTTTTCTTTAAGACTTGCTTAAGTTTTTTGTCTTGGAAGTGATGGTAGTTTGAAATTGAAAAAAAAGTAATAAATGTTGAAATTAAGATTTTGAAAAGTCAGTGGTAGTGAGGGTAGTTTTCAAATTAAAAAAATTATTGAATAAATGTTTATAAAAAAGTTTCAACAAGTCGGTGGTAGTGAGGGTAGTTTTAAAAATAAAAATAAAATTCTTGAAAATTTTTTTTTCAATTCCCCACTACCCTCACTACCACAGACTTGTTGAAACTTTTTTATCAACATTTATTCAAGAATTTTATTTTCAATTCCCCACTACCCTCACTACCTCTGACTTTTTGAAATCTATAAATCAACATTTTTTCAAGAATTTATTTTTATTTTAAACTACCCTAACTACAACCAACTTGTTGAAACTGTTCTATCAACATTTATTCAATATTTTATTTTTCAATTCCCCACTACCCTCACAGAGACCAGTTAGGTAACTCGACCTAACCCGACCTAAACTGACCAAACATGACCTGGGGGACTGGTCATGTTTCGACCAGTTTGGTAATCTGACGTAACCCGACCTAACCTGACCTATATCGACCTAATGGGACTGGTCGCACGACGTCGCTGGTTTCTAGGGAGGTAGACCACATTTTGGAAAGCTCATTACACTCTCTACTAAACGCTACTATTTTTTCGGTCAGTATACTGCAGAACACACCAAAAGCTTAGTTGAGGAAGATTTTAAATGGGGTAATTCTTAAAGGGTCATTAAAGGGTCATTAAAGGGTTACACAACTTTCAATCTTTTTTGCTTCACTTTTTGTCAATTATCAGTTATCGGAAATCAAGGCGATATTCATGTCGTCTCTCAATTCTTATGTTTATTGAGACACCCTGTACAACAGAGATTACTGTTAATATATATGTAGAATGTAGATTACATTATTTGTATATACAGGGTGTCCCACATCATATTAGACCGAGAACGTGTCTAAATTACGATTTTCGGGACTATAATAAGAAAATTTCATTAGAATGAATCATTTTGAAAAATAACATAAGGCTTATATATGAATTTTCTTGCGGAAAATGATAAGTTTTTCGAGTATTAAGGGTTTATTTTGGTGTTAAAGATTGGAGGCAATCTAATATGATATGGGACGCTCTGTATGTAGTTCATGTAGTTCACATGAATAAAATGAAGAGTTGGCAGGTTAAATATTTAATCCTTATTTTTTACGAATCAGTCCTGAAGGATCGGAACTTAAGTGTTGTGAATCTCGGGGATCAAGCATTGATAGACAGCTATGCAGACCAACAGATTGTTTTGTCTCCTCTTCGATATCCCGTGGTGGTCATACCTTGCAGGGATAACTAAATAAAGAGGTCGAACATTTTTCCTCAAATTCAGATCATAGAAGTATACCTAAACTGGAGATTAAGTGTTCATGATTAACGATATATTACACAAAGTTCTGGGCTAACAGATTTTCACTCTTTTGTATAATTCCACACCATTTCGTGCAAGGTGTTTTTTAATCAAGGCCTTTTCTTAGAGAGCGTCTCACATCATATTAGATTATCTCCAATTTTTAACGCCAAAATACGCACAGAATACTCGAAAAATCTAGCATTTCTGGAAAAAAATTCTATTAGCCTTAGTTAAGTTTTCAAAATGATTCATTCTTCTTAAATTTTCTGATTTGTCCTCCAAATTGTAATTTTTACCCATTGACGACACGTTCTAATTTGATGTGGGACACCCTGTAGATACTTACCTTTTAAAGATTGTAAAATTCTTAATCCGACAAAAAATTTGATTAGCTTATTTCTATAAATAAAGGACAGCTAAGTTTATGATAGTAAAACTAGAAATAAACCTAAAATATATAATTTCACGGATAACGTTGAATTCTCCAATTCCTTGTAGGAATTTTACTAATGAGAAATCTGTTAATCAAATCAGATCGAAAAAATGCGTTTAACTCTCAGATTATAGACTACTAGCTGCAGTAGTTAAAAGTTCCGTTATTTTGTATCTAAGGATAAGGATGAGTTGAACGATAATATTTATTGTGTAAGAGGCCTTGGGTAATAAAATGATAAAGTTCATTATCGACTACGAACATAAATATCAATAATTGGATGTTGATAAAAAATTCAAACCGATCAAATTCTTTTCGATTAACTATAATTTACATTTGATTTATAAGTGAAAATAAAAATAAAAATTTTAAGATATAAACACCCTAAACTTGACTTAATTGTTTAACCATACAAGTATTTTTATTTTCTTAAGATAAGAAGATTTTTAAAAAAACAAATTAGTGCTTGAGAATGGCGCCCGCAATCTATGTTGCTTTTTTATTCAGCTGCTCAGCAGTCCTAGGAGCTAAACTTGAAGTTGGCGTGAAGCATGATGAATTCCTGACCGCAGGACAGGGTCGAGAGCCAAGCGAAGAAGACGTTCATTTCTTCCTTTATACTAGGTTTAAAAATATAGGATTTTTCAAAAAGAATGAGACGACTGTGCGGAACTTATTCAGCATTTTTCTTAAAATCGTGGTTCCCAACAGATACTTGTCAGAAATTATTTTAAAATTACGTGAAGTTTTTAAAGTTTGAAGACTAAATTCAACATTTTGTTTGATATAATTTTAAGTCGTCATTACAGTCTCATCCTTTTTGGCTAACCCTGTACGCAGGCTCGGGTGAAATTTGATAAAGATAATTTATAATCTATAATTTATCTTAAATGGTAAATTTTAGTTAGAAACAGTTAGAAGAATTAGACTCAAACGTTTTATTTCTATTTTTTATCCACGGGGTTTACTTTTCAACATGAAATAACAGAAAAATCAAGAAAATCATCTCTGAGACGTTTATCTAAAAAACGACAAACATAATATACACAATGCGAGTTCTGTTTATTTAATCAATTAAAAGTTAAATATCTGAACGAAAACTTTACACTCGTCAGTTTTGAATGGGGGGCAAAAGTTATTTGTTTACATATATGTAAAACTTCAATAATTATGTTATCGAATGCGACAACTCAATTGCAAATATACAAAATTATCTAATAATTGATATATAGTTGATGAATAATGAATATCCTTGAAGTTTTTCATATTAAAAAGGTTTTTTTTCAATTTCCGATAAAGTTGAAATGTAGTTACCTGCAAAATATTCAAACAAAGAATACCGTAGATTCAAATGGATCTTTGAATTTATGAAATGTTAATCTAATCCAGGAGTAATGGGATTGATAATCCTAAAGAGATTGGTATTGATCAAGGATCCATTGAGAGTGCAGGATTCAATCCTTCTCATCCTACCCTAGTATTTAGGTAAATGGGTAAAATAATTACACCTCTTCTTGGATATATTTTGTAATTACTAGTCGTGGATATATTTTGTTATTTCTAGTCCATGGATATATTTTGATATTTCTAGTCGTGGATATATTTTGTAATTACTAGTCGTGGATATATTTTGATATTTCTAGTCATGGATATATTTTGATATTTCTAGTTATGGATATATTTTGATATTTCTAGTCATGGATATATTTTGATATTTCTAGTCATGGATATATTTTGATATTTCTAGTCATGGATATACTTCCAATGGTCTGGACTTTGCTCGTGGTTTTGTTGAAAATTTTCATAAAGGTAATTAATAGTTATCAAAATAAACAAGAAGTCATTCAATTTGTAATTTTTATTCACAAGTCGAAACCATCTTTTTTAATAAAAAGCATAAAATTTTCATTTGTGCAAGTTTCAAGCAGTTGTTCAAAATTTTCAAGCTCTTCCAAAAAAATTTATGAGAATTTAGTAAATTACTGTTAAAAGCTAAAGATATAATCAAATGCTTAATAGTTTTTAACCTGTGAAGTCTGCTACAGGGTGTCTCACGAAACATGACAGTTTGTGAATAGATTTGAATGTCTTCTTCCATATACTGTATTCTAGATGTAAAAGACCTTTTAAAGTTTATTTAGTTTAAAAAATCTTTCACTCAAATATATTTTACTTAGAAATGAATTTTACTCTAAGATGACTCCCATACAATACTTTTTATTATTTTCTTTGGTATCAAACAACTTAACAAATTATGGAAGAAGACATTATAAACCATTCACTAACTGTCATGTTTCGTGGGACACCCTGTATATCAAGCAGTGAAACAATCAGGTTGAAGAGATGTAGAGATTTTGGAATTACAGTTTTACACGAGTAATAATGTTCCTTTGTAATATAGTTCGTTTAATACCCAGATTAAACTTAAAACTTAAACTGTCTTAACAATTCCAGGATGTGAAAAATTTATCATAAAAAATAAGAAAAAAATACTTCACAGATTGACCTCGCGAAGTAGAACGTATTCAATGACCTTTTTTAAATTACGAGTTCATGGTTGTACAATTTTCAGCTTTACAGTCTGCATTAGCGATCTATTCTCCTGTATACAGGGAGTAAGGAGGGAGATATAACTGACGCTTTGCTTTGCAGACGGGTACTCCATTTGTAAAAGAAATATTTGTCTGATGTACAACTACCGCGTATACAATAACCTATTTTGTATATTTCTTATACAAATGGAGTGCCCGTCTGCAAAGCATTTATAATCATATGGTAGGGCGAACCGCGTCAGTTATATCTCCCTTCTATTCCTTACTCCCTGCTTGTATATCTATGGTTTAATATTATTGTTCTCTAAAGTATAAAAATACATTGACAGTGTGTTTTTTCTTTGTCTCAATGATCATGAAAAAGAAATGATAAAGGGAAAATTAGTTTAATTACTTACATCTGAACTGGGTTTGTAATTGTCTTTCTGATTATAATATTTTTTTTTAATCATTAAAGTAAATTGTATAATAAAATCAAATTGTTTTTTGTAACATGCAAAAAAAAAAGTTTTTTAACCTTCCTTATAATAGTTGGAGACTATAATATCTTTACTGTGGACTGGGGGAAGTTAGCTCAGTGGTATGATTATTTTGGTGCTGCGGGTAGGACAAGGTAAATAGGTTAATGTCTTATTTATTAATTCACTTTGTTCTTTGTTTGAAAAAGCATTTTAGACAGAAAAAAATATTTTTTTCAACTTTAGATTTGTTGGAGAGCACACTGCTAATCTTATCAAAATCATTGTTGACATTGCAGGTTTAGATTTAGAAAAAAATTTATTCAAAGATTTATTATATAATTTATTGAAAATTAATTTTGATAATCTTTTAGCGAATTAAGACAATTCAATCAGGAGACAGTATATTAGACAATTTTTTATGAAATGTATTATGCAATTTATTAGACTATATTCCTAACAATTTCTTAATTTATCAATGTTTGTAAAATTTTCCAAATGAAAACTTCCTAACTGTATAGTGAACAGTGTACAGCGAGGGGAGGAAGGCCAACCACATCAATCTCTAGTCCGAACCACATTCTCATCATTTTCTCGTCCGAACCACATCGAAATCCTCGTCCTTTCAATATCATTTTTTTTAAGTGTCCGATCCTTGAAAATAAATACATTTTTTAAAAATATCATATTGACGAGAACTGAAGAAGGACATGAGAAGGACTAAACTAACTTAAATTTCTCTTTACAGAACTCATGTACACTACAAGTACTCAATGACATAAGAACAGCCAATGTTCATAACCGACCTAGTTAATCTATATAATAGGAATATCTATAAAACATCTCTGTACATTTATATCTTTCAAGATGAAAAATGTCGTCTTATGCACAATCTATCTTTATCTATGACAATGTCAGGTTTCGAACATATCCTGACCTGAAAGGTTGAATTTAAAACAATGTCGCGTTTTCGAGACAAACCCCACTTTCCCATTTTTGAGTATACTTCGCAATTCAAAACAAAACTCAATTTCATAACTTCAAAATAAATCACTGAAAACAAAAATTATCTTATGAAGACTAAATTAACTTCTGAATTCTTTCTAGAATTTATCCACATTTTATCTGTTAAATAAGAGAATATCGATGATTTATTTTCAAGAATTTTAAACAAACAGTTTCCCGCATTTATAGTTAAATCTATATTGTAAGAAAAAAAGATATTAATATTTGGATTACTCAATGCTGTAATGATTTTTAAAGTACTAGCCTTAGAGGGCGCTTCGCGCCCATCTTCTAAATTAATTGTGAACATGTTCTCTTTGTGTACATCGTAAAACAAAACAAAAATAATTCGCGGATTTTCACAAAAATTTCGTGGATTTTCAAAATTTTAAAAAATTTAATGAAGATCGAATTTTGATGGAGACAAATATTTAAAATTTCAATCATTCATAAACCTTCCCTGGGGTCCTGAGATGTCCCACAAAAAATTTGGGCCCGATCGGTTCAACCGTTTTGACGTTTATTGGATACAAACAGACAAACAAATAAACAAACAGACAGACAAGCCAAATTTATATATAGATAAAAGAACAGTTTGTTTTTATTTTCTATTTTGTTTAAATTTTACCTTATCAAAAAATATTGTTTTGTTACGTAAGTGCATAAACGCTAAAAAATTAACATTGATATGAATTCCGGTAATTGTTTCAAAATAGGGATATTTTCGAAAATGAAATCAAGAGTCATCAAAAACTAATTCTCACACTTTATTATTAGTTTAAAATTGACATTTATTGTTTGAATATATAGTTTTAGCCATTTTTTATAAATTTATGGTGAAGTTTTGTTCTACTCGTCTTGAAATAGATAACTTTGCTGATTTGGCCCATTATTATCACTCAGTGCTAGAAATGTTCCTAGGTGTTGATAAGCTCCATGTATGTTCCTAGGTGCTGATAAGCTCCATATAATCTCCCAGGTGCTGATAAGCTTCATGTATGCTCCTAGGTGCTGATAAGCTACATATATATGCTCCTAGGAGGTGATAAGCTCCATATATGCTCCTAGGTGCTGATAAGCTCTATGTGTGCTCCAAGTGCTGATAAGATCCATATATACTGCTAGGTACTGATAAGCTCCATATATGCTCCTCGGCGCTGATAAGTACCATATAAGCTCCATATATTCTCCTAGGTGCTGATAAGCTCCATTTATGCTCCTAGGTACTGATAAGCTCCATATATGCTCCTAGGTGCTGATAAGCTCCATATATGCTCCTAGGTGCTGATAAGCTCCATATATGCTCCTAGGTTCCATTTATGCTCCTAGGTACTGATAAGCTCCATATATGCTCCTAGGTGCTGATAAGCTCCATATATGCTCCTAGGTGCTGATAAGCTCCATATATGCTCCTAGGTTCTGATAAACTCCATATATGCTCCAAGGTGCTGATAAGCTCCATATATGCTCCAAGGTGCTGATAAGCTCCATATATGCTCCTAGGTGCTGATAAGCTTCATGTAATCGGACACAGTCTTGGTGCACACGTGTCTGGTTTTATTGGGAAGAAATATCAGGAGTTGACCGGAAAAAAACTACCTAGAATCACAGGTAAAATTGAAGATTTTATCTATTCTTAGATTTTGAATACAGGATCACCCACCAATGATGATACTTTTGAGACGACTATTTAAAGTGTGTAAGTATTTACGAAGTAATATTTAATTTTAAAGATCGGATTCGAGTTTATATCGAGGTAATTCTGAGTGTTAGTCATTGAAAGACTTCAATGATTGGACAAGGTTTTCATTAATACTGGGACAAGATTTTATGTACAGTGATTAATTGGTAGCTAAACCGCATAATTGTGCCAGTTCAAGGCTGAAGAGAAATAGTTGAACCACGTCTGCGGAGTTAAAACATTACTCGCTAATCATCAAATCTGGTCTCTTACTTATTACTCTGCCCAGGCTTGGATCCAGCTCAACCTGCTTTTGATTTTGCCACCAAAAATGACCGTCTTGACAAGGAGGATGCTGATTTTGTTGATGTTATTCATACTAACAGTGGAATGATCTGGGAGGTACAATTGCTCAAGCATGATCTTTTCTGTTTCATTGTGCAATATCTAGATACAAGTTGCAGTTGAAACACGCTCATCCATATATTATTCAGATACAAAATTAAACATTACTGTCTAAACATTGAAAATGTTTGTTCTCAAATCCCAGTATTTAACTGAAGAACATATCAGCACAGTTTTAATTTATACCCCCCCCCCCCCCATAATTGGAAGTACTGCTTAACTGAGATTTTTGAACAAGAAATGGATCTTTTAAAATTTGGTTTAAGTTGAGAAGGTTTGTAAAATTTTTGTAAAGTATTTAGAAACCATGAAAAATTATTAGAATGATGAAGTGCCTTAGAAGTTCTTTTTAACCAATGAGATTTGTAAACAGTCTTGGATAAGAATTAGTTAAACCAGCTACTCACCTCTACTCACGACGTGACTGCTTGTTCACAAATTTCTATCTTAGATTAATTAGTTTTGTGTTACATCTTATTTAACCCTTTATGATCCTTAATTTTGATGTATTCTCTATGATTAGGAAAAAATTATTATGTGATATTTTGATTTTGATTTATTTCTAATAAATCTTACTTGCTTACCTACTATGCTCACTGCTCAGGGATGCTTGTCTATTCCGAAGCAGATTGGACATATGGATTTCTACCCTGCAGGGGGTAAACATCAGCCTGATTGTACAGATATCTGTGTTGTTGGAGAATGCAGCAACAGCAACATCAACGACCTAATCTTGTAAGTCAATATTCTAGATAATGACTGAAATCTTTGTTTCAATTGTTTCAATTGTGAATATGATTTAAAAAGTTGATTGTGATATAGAAAAAATAATCAAGTTAAATGTTTTTTTAATGGTTGTTCTTTTGCAAGTTTTGTGTTTTAGGGGTGGATGCAGTCATGGACGTGCTAACATCTACTATATGGAGAGTGTACTAAGTTTGGTAGAAGGAAAACAGTTCTTGTCCTGGCTGTGTCCTACTTGGGAAGATTTCCTGGCTGGATCCTGCTGTGATAGCACCACTGCTGTTATGGGGGCTGGGATTACAAGGTTTGATATTGATCTGAAAGGGACTGTAAGCGTAATTTCAAGTGACCCTCCAGGGCAAGGATTACAACGCCCGATTTAAACAGAACCCGTAAAATCTTTGTCTGATAAAGCATAAATTAAATATCTATGTTTTGTTTCTTTCACTGGTTTATTTTCATGTGTGGTTTTTTGTGCAAGTAACTCTCGCATTTCGTGCTTTATGAAGAAGTTCACAAAAATAAATGTTATCTTTCACGTTTTAATCAGATTAAGATTTCAAGGGTACCGTTGTAAATCGGGCATTGGAATCTATTCCATGTAGGGTCATTTAAAATTACGCTTCCGTTCCTTTTAAGTATATTTTTTTTTACTTGTACTAACTTTGCTTGATATTTAGGGGTGTCGAGGGGAGATATATGTTTAATGTTAGAGGAGAATCCCCTCATGCTCTAGGTGAAGATGGAGGAGCATGTTGATTTATGAAGATTATATAAAGATGTTCTAATAAATATCTAGACCATAACCTTATTAACCATGAGAGCTGGCGACTTGAACATTTTTTTGCTTCAAAAATGAAGGCACACTACCGAAATCTGTTGAGGAGCTAGAACATATAGAATCTCTGCTGTTCCAGTCGGATTGCTCTACATACATAAACCTAGGGGTCGCGGGGTGCAATTATACACAGGCTTAAGCTTCCACATATTCTACCTCCTCAACTTCAATCTTTAATAACTCAAAAAGTATTTCGACCTGCAGCTTTAAAATTTTACGTCATAAATCTTGGAGTATTTCCGCGCCTGCATGCAAAGTTTCAAGGCTGTAGCTCAAAAACTCTAGGCTTGAATGCATCTCTTCGAGTCTTGATTTTTTACTTTAATTAGTACCAAGGTAAATATTTATGTAAAATTCAGAAGAATCATTTTTGTCTTTAAACACTTATTAAAGGATTATAAGCTGAGGGTTATTGTGAACATTAATGTGGAATATAAGCTTAGGGGTATTGTGAGCAATCATGAGGATTATAAGCTGAGGAGTATTATGAACATTAGTGAGGAATAAAGCTGAGGGGTATTGTGAACATTCATGAGGATTATGAGCCCAGGGATATAGTGAACATTCATGAGAGATTATCAACTGAGGGGTAATGTGAACATTTATGAGGAGTATATAAGCTGAGGGGTATTGTGAGCACTGAGCATTCATGATGATTATCAACTGAGGGGTAATGTGAACATTTATGAGGAGTATATAAGCTGAGAGGTATTGTGAATATTTATGAGGAATATAAGCTGAAGGGGTATTGTGAGCATCTATTAGGAGTATATAAGCTAATAGGTATTATGAATATTTGTGAGGAGTATATAAGCTGATGGGTATTGTGAGCATTTATGATCATTATCAACTGTGGGGTAATGTGAACATTTATGAGGAGTATATAAGCTGAGGGTATTGTGAATATTCATGAGCATTATATGAGCTGAGGGGTATTGTGAATATTCATGAGCAGTATATGAGCTGAGGGGTATTGTGAATATTCATAAGCAGTATTCAAGCTGAAGGGTATTGTGAATATTCATGAGCAGTATATGAGCTGAGGGGTATTGTGAATATTCATGAGCAGTATATAAGCTGAGGGGTATTGTAAATATTCATGAGCAGTATATAAGCTGAGGGATATTGTGAATATTCATGAGGATCTTACACAGTTATCCAAAGGTTGCAAGTTTTCACGTAAAAATCAGTATTTTTAAAAACTAACGATAAATAACAATGCTTTATAGTTTTCAAATGTACATGTCTATGGCTACGGAATAATATTTGTGAATTAGGTTGGCAAAATAAAAGACCAAGGCGTTGCAACACTTTAAAGTCGACCCAATCTTAAAAATTGATGAAACTTTTAATAGCAGTTTGGATCTCAGTATATACATAAGCTGATGGGTATTGTATTCATGAGGATTATAAGCTGAGGGGTATTTGTATTCATAAGGATTATAAGCTGAGGGGTATTNCCCCCCCCCCATATGTTACAGAAGTAATCTTTAAAAAAAAGTACAAAATTTACAGGAGGGGGGGGGGGGGACACAAAAACGTTCTCTAGGACAGAAACAAGGGTTCGATTTGTTTTATATTTATTGCACAATAAAATTTTAAAGCTAGACATAAAAAAATCAGCATGTTCAGAGTCTTAGCTGGCTCAAAAATTGTCTTATACATATGATATGATATCCATGTACAAAAGGAGGGGGGGTATTGTATTCATGAGGATTATAAGCTGAGGGGTATTTGTATTCATGAGGATTATAAGCTGAGGGGTATTGTGAACATTTATTTATATCTTTGATAGATTCTAAGTAATGGCGAGACGCAAACAATCAGAGAGTGCAAACTGTATAAAAAGATAGAGCTCAATTAAACATTTCTAATCAGGGGCAAAGCTGTGTTTTGTTGAAAGGGGGGGAGGGTACTTTACCTCTTTGCTATTACCTGTGAGTTTATGATATACTGGCTTGAGTACCCAGCGTTGCCCAGGGTGCTCATAGTTACTTTCGCCGTTTACCCGCGCTTGGTCGTAAATTACAATTTTTGGCTATTTTTAAAAGTGGACCTGCTCCACTGAGAACCTCAAAACCAAGCTAAGAACAATCCCGTGGTTCTTCCGAGTTCCCCGATGAGACATATCGGTCAAGGGAATCATGAGTTCTGGTCGTCCATACAAACAGAGATTACAACATTATATAAATAGATACAGTGTATCGAGTTAATCTTACAATGCAGTTAGAAAATAGTGAGATCAGAAAATTAAAAAATCTTTTTTTATGTAAGTATTATTAGATATTAATGGGATAATATTTTACGTTGATTGGGTTAAGGGAGTCACACCAAATTAAAGTAAAGGAATTTAGTTTTTGCCACAATCGCTGATTTTCTAGTCCATATTTCTTTGCAACCCAACGCTGTAGACCTGAGATATTTCAAACTATGAATACTTTAATAAGCTCAAATAAGCTAAGTTTAATTTTAGTGATTAGAACATTGCGCTTAAAACCAAAACTAGAAGAGCTCATCAAGTCCTTCCCGTAGTGTTACATAAAATAGACCTGCTCCTTTTGTCTGTAGTGGAGTGTAGTGTAGAGAAATAGCATTAATATTAGATAAATAGATATATTTATGGGAAAGAGTATTAAAATTTGCATTATGTATGCTATTTACCACTGCAGACTATATTTACCTTTCTTCTTATAAGTTCTTTTGTCAGCTTTCTAAAATATTTGTAAATCATCATTAACGGACATTTTTTAGTTTGTATGTCGATATTTCTAACTGATTATCAGGGGCGGACATAAGGATTCTGTAGGGGGGGGTAAATATTTTTAAGGGGGGCTGCGGGGGGTCCAAAAATCGTATTTTAGGAAATTAACTCATAATATATATATTTTTTATTATGACGAGTTGTGTGTGAGTGAACTTTGCTGAAGTAACCGAACTAAAAGTTTAAGCATCTGCAAAATGCCGCAAAAACTTGTACTATCATAAAAATAGTCGTCTTTACAAAAGTGCAGACTAATCAATAGGGAATGTATTTTTTTTGAAGGGAAGGGGTCAAGGCAACTGGAACTGTTACTTGTAGAGGCAGCAAATGGAGTGCTCCTGCTATTCAGGGCCTGAAAATATGTTCAGGGGTAATTACCCCTAGAATTCTAAGGGGGGTATTTAACCCCAGGATTCTAGGGGGGGGCATTTACCCCCAGGATTCTAGGGGGGTATTTACCCCCAGGATTCTAGGGGGGGGGTAAATAACCCCAATAACCCCCCTTATGTCCGCCACTGCTGATTATATAAGTTGGGCCATTTTACAGAACCATGGAAAAGCTTAGTTTTCTACTTGTTTTATTGTACTTTGAAAACTTTGCAAAATCGTTGTTGACAAAAAACATTTTCTCTTTTCCATCAATGTTCTTTTGATTCTCTAAACTCTAAACTTTAAAGCTAAACCTATAAAATGTGATGTAATTAAGTCGGAAATAACAAAGTAAATTCTTAAATTATTGATTAAGTAAAATGAGCCTGTTTCCACTGCACAAATGCTGTGCTACCATTGAACAATTTAAAGTCCTAACTGGAGTTTAAAAGTCGACTTCCTATTCCAGAGTTTTCTGGTTATCACTGTATTTATTACTGTTATTATTATTATTATTATCATTTTTATTATCATTATTATCATTATTTTTACTTTCATTATTATAATTATTACAATTATTATAATCATTATTATTATAAATTATTATTGTAATTTAATGGTTTAAAATTTTAGTTTATGGCAATGGTTTTCATCAAATCAATCAAATATGAATTATTCTGCAAATCTTAAATCTTAAAATCATTAACAGAGACTGTTTTCACCGTTCCCTCCGGTTCGGCGAATGGAAGTTCCATGTTTGATAAATATATAAAAAGAAAATAACTTCTTAAAAAAAATGTGTGTTATCAAATATTACGTCAAAGATAAGTATTTTACAAACTATCCGCAGTAAATCAATATGCGTACTGGACTTCATATTGCGTTTTTATTTGGTGTGTATTTGATAGTTGAATCCAAGTATCAAGAGATAGATGATGAAGTTACCAAAATGGAGCGTGGAATGGAACCAAATGAGGATGATGTACATTTCTATCTTTTTACCAGGTCTGTTGGTTTCACTTTTATATCCACATTATTTTCCTTTCCTCGACTCAATAACAATCAATATATATTTTTAGTTTGTCAATCTGTTTTGTTTTATCCAATAAACGGCAGAACCGATCTAACCAATTTTTTTTTTGGAAACTGATAACTTTCGCCTGAAAGATGTTTTTTGTCATCATTGAATTCTAAATAAAGAATATAGGATGAGAGGCTGGAAATAATAAAACCTTGTTTATATGGATAGTTGAACTATTTTCTTCTATTTATTAATTCCGACCTTAGGTTTCCAGGTACGATATTAAAAATGATTATACTTTCAATGTTTGTAATATAAATCCCGTTTAGGAATACTGGATTAGATAATCCTATAGAGGTGGATTTTACTCCAGAATCCTTTAGTCTGGCAGGATTTAATCCTTCTAATCCAACAATTTTTCTCAGGTATTAGCAGAAGTATAAATTAGGGCTTTATTTCTTCATACAGAAAGAGTTTTGGTGAAAAAAAATTCACACTAATTTCTCTGAAAGCTTAATTATTACGTTCAAAGGCTTAGTTATTACTCTCAAAAGCCTGATTATTACCCGATTATAATGTTAAATTAATTTCATAATGTTTCTATATGATGTTAGGATCATACATGGTTTAAGAGTATTTAGGTTTTGTTGGATATCTTTAAATAGATTCTTGTTATTTTTAAGCCGAAGTTTTTGACCAGCTCATTGAGCTTTGTAAATGTTTTTTTGCACGTAGGCCTGAATTTGCCTTATCAACAGTTTTTTCAAAACTTTTCCATGATGTGCTGATTTAATCTCATCTTTAAATTGATTTTGAAGTATATTTATAACTTACTTGAGAGCATCTTCCCAGAATTGTTGTGCAAAAATCTTCTAAATCACTGTAGATATCGGCTAAAAAATGTTAAGTGTTTTTTTCAAAACCCTTTATCTATTTACTTTGTTGAATTGTTTTAGAAGAATTAAAAGATAATAATAATTTATTCAAATTCAAATGTATTTTGTTTTAAAGTCATGGCTATTCTTCAAATGGATTGGGATTCGCTAGGGATTACGTTAAAGCTTTTAACACAGGTAACCCTTCGATTAGAAGACTAACTGACTAATGAATGACTAATGACTATTTTTTTATTTATAATTACAGTTGGAGACTATAACATAATAACTGTGGACTGGGGGAAGCTAGCTCAGTGGTTTGATTATTTTGGTGCTGCGGCTAGGACAAGGTACTTTTTGGTCATACACGTTATCTTTTTCTCATTTAAAAAAGAAAGAAATTCATGAATATGAGATTTTTAAGGAAAAAATCCCTTTAAAGCGAATCCTAAATCTTGAACGTTTGATCTTGATATCTAATGTGGGCACTTTTAATGTTTTGATCCTTTAATTAAATTATCCCTGCAAGATATGACAAACGCGTGAAACTAATTAAATTAATCTGCTTCAAATGAAGATCAATGCTTGATCCCAGTATTTACAACACAAACTTCAGCTCAAACTTATCAGTTGCTTATAATAATAAACATCATATTTAAAAACATAAGACTTTAAGATTTATCTTTCAGATTTGTTGGAGATCATTCTGTGAACCTGATTCAAGTCATTGTTGAGATAGCAGGTCAATTATATCTTCCAAAATTTACATGAATCTTTTCACTAATATTAGATATCTAGATATACTCTTTAAATTATTATAATAAACATTTATATAAACATCCCACAAAATTATTTCAAGTAACTTTTTTAAAACGAGATATTTTTATTTTCGTAAGGTTATTGGATTTTACAAAATTTACATGTTATAATTCCAAGGGATTTTGTTACGAAAAAGCATTTTTTACAATTATATATATGCTATATTTTATAGCAAGTTTTACATTTAGTAATATTCGAGGGATGAACGGTAAAATTCTCAAGTATATTCATGACATTTTATTTTCTCCGTGTTTTGAAATTAAATCTGGTCTCAATTTTCAATATTTTTTGGCAATAATTTTACTGGAAACTTCTGATAAGTTTGTGTTAAACTAGAAATGCAAAAAAAAGAAAAAATATGCTCGATTGAAAAGATCGATTTATAAGGGATATGTTGATCGATCGAGTAGGTTTAAGAGTGGCATCTTGTGTGTAGGAATATCTCTGATTTTCCGTCGTCTCTTCGGAGATACCGTTAAGTTTTTTCTCCGATGGTGTGCGTCGTCGTGAGAACCAGGAGTATACCTTTCAGAGGGCACCATATTACTCGCTTTCGTGTATCCTTTAAAAATTGAAAAAAAGATCAATCAATCAATCCGTCGAAACGAAACAGGCAGAATTTTTGAGCTTTAATGTTTGACATGGAAAAGAGATGGGAAAATCGTAGAATCAATCCGTCAGATCGAAAAAAGCAGAATTTTATAAAAATTAAAAAACAAATAAAAAATATTTCAAGTAACTGCATGATATATCTAAAATAATAGAATTGTCTACCTAAAATGCGATTATTTTTTATCTTGGTGGTTTCACAATAAAAGTGAATTGCGCATTATAATCATTATAATTTAGATGCTGCGAAGACTTATCAGAATTTAACACTTTTCAGAAAGAAAAATGAAGATATCATTTACATTGTTATTGCTCAGCTAAAGGTTTAAAGGTTACCGATGTAAATGGGATCTGACACTTTTTATACTTTTTTTGATGCTGTACTTTATGATTCTAGTAGAGCACATGTTAAATCATCATCAATTACATTTATGAAACAGTTAAGGATATCTACACATATATGGACGTTTGCAGTATATAGCAAAAACATTATTTAGATTTCTTCATTAAATGTTAAAAATGGCCTCCGTTCTCTTTGGAACACAAACTGGTTCTGGAGAGGACGTGGGCTAAAAGAGGGCGACATGGTTTTTAACGCAGCGCCCTCATTATTTGATCTATCTGGCTGTAATTTTTAGTGAACCCTCTCTATGATCAGACCTACGTCGTCTTACAATTTCAAAAAGATCGGAGCATTCTTTCTGGTCCGTCACTTCAGAAAACATGATTTTTGGTTAAAATATGATATGACAGAAAATATGAAATTGGGGATTATACGTTTTTATTACCCAGATTTTCTGTACGGATTATAAAACGTCCACTATTAAGCTACTCAGAACTTTTTTTAGATTAAAAATATTTTTGTTAGTGACTGAGATATAAACTTTTTAACAATTACAGAATTAAAAAAAAACATCCTGTAGATGGAAGTTTACTTGAGTTTATGTTTTGAGTGTAAAAAATATTACAAAAGAAAAGAATTACAGACAGTTTGAAAGGACAAAACTTTAATATTTTTAGGTATTGATAAGATTCACCTGATAGGACACAGTCTAGGTGCTCATGTAGTTGGGTTTATGGGTAAGAAGTATGAAGAACTGACCGGTGAAAAGATACCTAGAATCACAGGTCAATAGTTTCACGATACACATTTTATAATCAAAGTAATATAGCAGAGTTTAGAGAGGTTTTTTATAGACATGCAACTTTATAAATGAAGGGTTATTACGTCTGCTGAGCCTTTAAGTCAGTTAATTTTATCTAATGTCTCATATTTGAAGAGAAAAATATAATTTCCTATTTTCCAGGGCTTGATCCTGCACTGCCTGCTTTTGATTTTGCAACTAAAGAGAATAGGCTTGACAAGGAGGATGCTGATTTTGTTGATGTTATTCATACCAACAGTGGAATGATCTGGGAGGTCAGATTTTCAACTATTCAGACGATCACAAAAATCAAAAAAAAAATATTTTCAAAAGCTCAGATTTCGTGGGATCTAAAATTTTCAATTTTAACCAGTAAGATTAAATAAAGTTTTGAATTAATTTATTTTTTACCCCATCCTATTATGAAGTTTTTTTTCATCGCTGATTGCTAACTTTGTTTAATTGAATTTTGGATAATAAGTAGCAAAAAGCGTTAAAAATGTAATGGATCCCATTTTTTCTTTACTCTGAAAATGCCTTGCAAATATCTAAAAAATCTTACTACACAGAAAAGGGATTGGGTTTGGCGCAAACTCTGATTTTCTAATTCCTATATCTTTACAACCCAATGACGTAGACCCTTGATATATAAGATATGTTAAATCATCTAAGTTTTAAAAATCGAAGGCTTACGCCATCAGGTAGCAAAAATATAGGGTTTGAGTTTGTGGCAAGAACCCAATTTCTTGACAAAGAAAGTGATACACCATAAATCCACATATCTTTGTTTACAAAAAGTGTACTGCAGTTTCTGGGAGAAATGAAACAAAACTCAGCCTAATTAGTACAAAACTTTGCTGCATTCTAGACGGAAATTACAAAAACATTTAGGGTTACCCACAAAAAATGAGACTTTAGACGACTATTCGGAATTTATGATGTCTGTTTCCTTATATTCATGATTCCCTGCAACTGCTTTCTTTCTTTCTTTAAAAAAGTCATTGAAAGACCACATGAAACGCAGAAAACTTAATTTAATGCTTAAGATCTTCCTATTTACAGAGTTTCAAGTCGTCCTTACAGTCTCATCCTTTGTGAATAACCCTGTATATGTGGATCTATTTTTTAAAGAAAGAGTATATTTTAATTTATTTATCAATGATAATTACAAAGAAGCTGGATAACTTTCGCCATTGTTTTTTAATTAGATTAGAAATACCGCTGAAGAATTTTTTTTAAGCTGCCTTTACAGGGACACCCACTAAGGATGAGACTTTAATTGTGACTCAACACTCTTTAAAAATGTATGACGATAATAGGGTAAAATTTGATGTTTGGCCTTAAATGTGGCATTTTACTATTTCACTAAATGATTTGTCAAAGAAAGAAACAGAAAACCGAAAAATAAAAGAAAAAATCTAAATGAATAGGCAAGCCTGTGTCATGCGTTTTTTGCGATTATGACTGTATGATTTCCTTTAATGAGTAGGGATGCTTGTCTATTCCGAAGCAGATTGGACATATGGATTTCTACCCTGCAGGGGGTAAACATCAGCCTGATTGTACAGATATATGCACAGATGGAGCTTGTAGCATTAATACCATAAATGATCTGATCTTGTAAGTACTGTTTTGAATATCTGCAAATACACATTTTCCAGATTATTTGAAGTTTGATTAATAATTTCTATTTGTCTTCCTACAAATTACATATTTGGGAAGTTGCTACTTTGGAAACTTGCGTAATAATGAAGATGGTACTTGGGAATTTGAATAATTGGGAAGTTGCTATCTTTTGAAAATTGTATGTTCTTATTCTTGGAAATTGCATTTTTGGGAAACTAGTGTTTGGGAAAGTGTGTATTTGGGATGTTGCTACTATGGGAAACTGCATATTTTGGAAGTTACTACTTGGATTATTGTGCATGGAAGTTGGTAATATGCTTTTTTGGGAAGTTGCTGCTTGAAAAGTTGCCATGTGGGAAGTTACTACAAGGGAAATTGTGTATTTTGGAAGTACTCATTAGGAAAGTTACTTCATGGGAAACTGTAAAGGAATTGAGTCTTTGCTACAAACTCAAATTTCTTATCCCTTAATCTTTGCAACTGAATGAAACCTTTGATATTTATATTTATAGTTATACATTGGATTGAAAACATTTAGAGATTAGACAATCAGACTTTGTGGCAAAGACTTCTTTAAGAAGTTGTAACTTGGGATGTTGCCATGTAGGAAGTTACTACTTGGGAGATTGTAAATTTAACAAGTTGCTACTAGGGTAATTGACATTTAAGAAGTTTCAACTTGTGAAATTGTATACTTGGAAAGTTCCTGTACTTGGAAAATTGCCATTTAGAAACTTACTACCTGGGAAATTCCATTTTTTGGGAAGCTATAACTTCAAAAAATGTCTTTTTAATTTCGTCGTTTTGTAGAATTGCTTTTGAATAGTGTCTATCAAAGAATTGCATTCATTGTTGTCTAGGGGTGGATGCAGCCATGGGCGTGCCAATGACTACTATGCTGAGAGTGTGGTTGGTTTAGTAGAAGGGAAACAGTTTTTGTCCTGGCTGTGTCCAACTTGGGAAGATTTCCTGGCTGGATCCTGCTGTGATAGCACAACAGCTTTGATGGGGGCAGGAATCACAAGGTTAGATGAACTATAAAGTTTTTTAATTGAAAGCTAATACCCACAAATATGAGATTTAATACATACAGGGATACCCACAAATATAAGATTTTAATACATACAGGGATACCCACAAATATGAGATTTAATACATACAGGGATACCCACAAATATGAGATTTAATACATACAGGGATACCCACAAATATAAGATTTTAATACATGCAGGGATACCCACAAATATAAGATTTTAATACATACAGGGATACCCACAAATATAAGATTTTAATACATACAGGGATACCCTCAAATATAAGATTTTAATACATGCAGGGATACCCACAAATATGATATTTTAATACATACAATTACAGGGATACCCACAAATATAAGATTTTAAAACATACAGGGATACCCACAAATAAGAGATTTTAATACATACAGAGATACCCACAAATATGAGATTTAATACATACAGGGATACCCACAAATATGAGATTTTAATACATACAGAGATACCCACAAATATGAGATTTAATACATACAGGGATACCCACAAATATGAGATTTTAATACATACAGGGATAACCACAAATAGGAGATTTTAATACATACAGGGATACCCACAAATATGATATTTTAATACACACAGGGATACCCATAAATATAAGATTTTAATACATACAGGAATACCAACAAATATGAGATTTTAATACATACAGGGATACCCACAAATATGATATTTTAATACATACAGGGATACCCATAAATATAAGATTTTAATACATACAGGAATACCAAAAAATATGAGATTTTAATACATACAGGGATACCCAAAAATATAAGATTTTAATGCCGACTAAAAATTCCTTAAATAATGATGATTGAAGGTTAAATTTGGTCAATTTTTGTGAATATAGTCTTTTAATGGTCTATGTCATGATTTGGGAGAAAAAAAATTTATAACAACGCTTGAACCTTGAATGTAAGTGATAAGTCTGAATTAATTCCGCACAGTCGTCTTTGAAGTCTTATCCTTTGTGGGGAACACGTTCATCCAAGCAAAATCTAGTAAAATAATTCATTTATAAAACTTAGAAATCGAACAATTATGAATGTTTTTTAGAATTCTATATTGTACATGAACTAAAGAATTTTACATGAACTATAGAATTGTACATGAACTATAGAATTGTACATGAATTATGGAATTGTACATGAAGTATCGAATTGTACGTGAACTAAAGAATTGTACATGAACTATAAAATTGTACATGAACTATAGAATTGTACATGAACTATAGAATTGTACATGAACTATAATATCGTAAATGAACTATAGACTTGTACATGAACAATAATATTGTACATGAACTGTAGACTTGTACATAACTATCGAGTTGTACATGAATTATAGAAATACGTGTTACTGTTTATGCTAAAATCAGTTTCCTATTTGCGTGACATGGGACTTCATAGACGTAATTTTCTGTGACTCTCCAGTTTAATAGTCAGTAGTGCACGATACACTCGATCCGGTACAATCGTTTTTTTTTTTGTCAATTTAATATCTTTCTGCTGCTCAAGTCTGCAAGTCACTTTTTTGAAGAATGCGCAATAGAAAATTATCAATATTAAGATAAAAACAAGGACATCTCCGACATTTTAATGAGACAAAGTTCTAAAGGGAAAAGAATAAGTATTGTAATTGAAAAGGACCCTCCGTTCAAGAGGGGGAATGGAATGTTCGACTTACAACGCTACCTTTTGAACCTATTCTGATAAATAATGTGGAAGATATCGTCGTTTTTCTAGCTTGAAACGTGTTAAAATTCTGATAATTTTCTCTCATTGTATCTTCAGCAGAAAAGCGCAAGTCCCTTTTGCACAGAAACCACAGCAATAGAAAATAGTGAATGTTTACTCGTTCTCTCTTTAATTGTTGTGAATCTGACACGTCCCTGATAGAGAGATAGTCACTTGAAATTACGCCAACAGTCCCTTTATTGTCCCTTTAATGTTTTATATATTAAGAGGTGAGGAAGGAAAGTATATGCTGCACGTTGATGGAGAATATCCTCATGCTATTGGGGAAGACGGCGGAGTTTGTTAAAAAATGTTATATAAATTTTAATCAAATCTTACAGAGCTCAAGGAATAAAGGAATTGAATGTTTGTCACAATCTCTAAAATTTCGAATTCCAAGATCTTTGCATCCTGAGGGTCTAAAGATTTGTTCTAACAGAATTCATAGTTTGAAATACCAAAAGCTTACACTTTATCAGGTTACAAATGTATAGGGATTGAAAATTTAAGTTTAATCAGTATTGGGTAACTACTATATAAAAGAAGATAATGTAGCGAGTAATCAGTTCCTTGTATATTGGGTAACTACTATATAAAAGTAGAGAATATGGCGAGTAATCAATTCCCTGTATATTGGGTAACTACTATATATAAGTAGAGAATGTCGCGAGTAATCAGTTCCTTGTATATTGGGTAACTACTATATAAAAGTAGAGAATATGGCGAGTAATCAATTCCTTGTATATTGGGTAACTACTATATAAAAGTAGAGAATATGGCGAGTAATCAATTCCCTGTATATTGGGTAACTACTATATATAAGTAGAGAATGTCGCGAGTAATCAGTTCCTTGTATATTGGGTAACTACTATATAAAAGTAGAGAATATGGCGAGTAATCAATTCCTTGTATATTGGGTAACTACTATATATAAGTAGAGAATGTGGCGAGTAATCAGTTTCTTGTATATTAGGTAACTACTATATAAAAGTAGAGAATATGGCGAGTAATCAATTCCTTGTATATTGGGTAACTACTATATAAAAGTAGAGAATATGGCGAGTAATCAATTCCTTGTATATTGGGTAACTACTATACAAAAGTAGAGAATGTGGCGAGTAATCAGTTCCTTGTATTGGGTAACTACTATATAAAAGTAGAGAATGTGGCGAGTAATCAGTTTCTTGTATTGGGTAACTACTATATATAAGTAGAGAATGTGGCGAGTAATCAGTTTCTTGTATATTAGGTAACTACTATATAAAAGTAGAGAATGTGGCGAGTAATCAGTTCCTTGTATTGGGTAACTACTATATAAAAGTAGAGAATGTGGCGAGTAATCAGTTTCTTGTATATTAGGTAACTACTATATAAAAGTAAAGAATGTGGCGAATAATCATTTCTTTGTTTTGGGTAACTACTATATAAAAGTAAAGAATGTGGCGAGTAATCATTTCTTTGTTTTGGGTAACTACATATTAAATATGAAAAGTATCTTAAAGAATATAAGAGTAGTAATATATTAGAATACATGATCACTTTTCAGAATGTTTAGGCTTGATTAATTTATCAAAAATCTATAAATTCAAAAAGATTCATGAAAATATTAATTTATGTTTATAAAACTACAGGGTGTCCCAATAAACATTAGAGTTAAGAGACGAATTCGAAATTGGCTTTGTAAAGAATTAGCGTTGTGTTACCTAATTTCAATGGTAAAAATAAAGTTACATCTGCTAGAGAATATTTCATGAAACGGTAAAAGACTGTTTTGTTATTCTGCAAAACATTGTATGACGTTCTGTAACATTTCTTCAATATAAACATTGAAGAGGAGCAACTGTACTGTGTTTGTATACAATAATTTCTGATATTACGAAGTACACTACAGTAAGCAAAAAAAAAACATAATCAAACAAATTCTTAACTCTATAACAGACGGATTACAGCTTTTCTAGCAGGCATCACCATACTAAATCCAAAAATCATTTACAAAGACGATCTCAAAATCGTCACTGAACTTCCATGTTTATTGGGACACCCTGTAGAATCAGAATATTTGAATCAAATGATATTTTCTTTCAAAATTTTATATTTCTGATTTAATTCAATTACATAAATTTGCTCTCAAAAGTATGATTTATTGTTTTTGTAACCAGTTTTATATAAATGAAAACTTAGAAATATGTTTATGCAAAATAATACTCTAAATATGAAAATACATTTAACCTTCAAAGCATGAGAGATGAGGGGGGGGGGTGTATTCTTTCTTTACTCCAATTGTAATTTTGTGTTATATTTTAATTGTAACGGCAGGGTCACCAAATTTTGTGATTTTTTAAAAAAAACAAAATAAACTCTTAAGTAAACTGTCTGCTTAAAGGGAGTGTTTGCGAAAAATGAAAAGGGGTATAGAGGCTTACGTCGAAAAATATTTGATGGTGATTGCCACTAATCTTACTTCTAACTGTTGGGTCTATACGAAGAAGTTAAAAACGACTCATACTGAAGAATGTAGGGTCCTTACAAATTCAAAAACTTGTAATATTCAACACGGATCGTAAAAAAGTCAATTTAATATCAAACATATCATTCAGATATTAAAACCTATAATAATCGATTTTTTCGACGCATTCGTGTTTAGTTGATATTTTATAATATAATAATAATGATAAAATTCAAGTTAATTCCAAACAAAACATTCAGATATAACAACCAATAATCATCAATAATTTTTCGTTGCATTAGTAAATAGTTGATATTTCATAATATTTTTTTTTTCAAGGATTTTGGAAAATGAAGACGATTATTTTCCAGGACTTTTAGAAAATCCAGCGGCAGTGAAATATTATTTTTTTTTTAAACAAAATCAAAAATATTATGAAACATTAACTATATACGAATGCGTCGAAAAATAATCGATGACTATTGTTCGTAATATCTGAATGATTTGCTTGGAATTAAATTGATTATTTTAAGATCCGAGTCGAATATTGCAACTTTCTGAATTTGTATGGACTCTACGTTCTTCAGCATGAGTCGTTTTTAACAATTTTCTCCTTACAGACGTAACAGATAGAAGTAAGATTAGTGGCAATCACCATCAAATATTTTTCGACGTAAGCCTCTATATCCCTTTTCATTTTTCGCAAACACTCCCTTTAAGCAGACAGTTTACCTAAAAAGCGCTAATTTTTCGCCGTAAGCCTATACCCCCTTTCATTTTTCGCGAAAACTCCCTTTAAGGGACTGAAACCTAATTCAAATCAAATTAACTTTAATTTAAAGAGTAGCATGTTCGATGCAATTGCATTTAACCTCTATGTAAATAAATCGTCGTTTTATTATCTTGAAGCTTAAAACATTTCCTTCATTGTCCCGGCAGTATAAATCCGCAAATCTTTTTTTTATGAAGAAACTATCAATAGAAACTAATCTATATATAGTAAGATAAATATAGGTTTAAAAAGTACTGTAGTAAATTATATGAAGGGACACTTGAACTTACATGTTTAATTTATCAAATAAACTTCTGTTACTAACTAAAAATAGAATATTTTTTTGCTTAACCAGGGTCTTTTCCTTGATTTCTTTTTTCATCCTTTTATTAATTCGTTATGATGGATTTAATACAAAATTCCGAGCCATCTCATTTCTAATAAGTCTCTAATACCCTTTGAAGATTTTTCTCCATCAAATTATATAAAAAGAAGTTTCGTAATCTTATATTGGCCTAAAAATGCTATAGCGATACATTTAACCTGGTTTCCGACTGTTTGTATTATTAGTCTGAATTTTTGTAAAAAGAATGATACTTTTCAATGGCTCGAGTTGCTCAGCTTGAAATGTGATCCTGTTGCATAACTATTTTTTAACCTCAATCAGAACATTTTTTTACTTTTGTATTTTAATGTGAACATTCAACTTGTTTCATAAGGACACTGCGATATTCTTGTTTATACAAGACTCGGCATAATTGTTTATTTAAAACTGGGGTTTGTTGCTGAAATTAGGACATTCCGGCAACTATAGATCTCTATAACTCCGGACACTCTAAGAACTGCGGCAACTATGATCTCTAAAACTCCGGACACTCTAAGAACTCCGGCAGCTTTAAGATCTGCAAAACTCCGGAAAGGCAGCTTTAAGATCTCCAGAACTCCAGAAACTTCAGATACTAAAGGAACTCCTGCAGTTTTAAGACCTTCAGAACTCCAGAAACTCTATGTATGAACCACTAAAAATCCAGGAACTACAGAAACGCCAGGAACTCATATGATCTCAACTAACTCCAGTAATTCTAGGAACTCTATTCACTCTAGAAACTACAGAAACTCTTTGAACTCCAGATTCTTTAGGAACTCTATGATCTCCTGGAACTCTAGGAATTCCATGAACTCTAGGAACTTGGGGAAACTCTATGATCTCCAGGAACTTAATTACCTTTAGGAACTCAAGAAGATCAAGAAACTCAGGAAACTCCAGGAACCTAAGAAACTTAAAGAAATTCAGGAAACTCCATGAACTCATTTACTTTTAAGAACTTAGGAAACTCAAGAAACACTGGAAATTTAACAAATTGCAGGAACTCCATGAACTATAGGAACTCAATGAACTATAGGAACTCAATGAACTATAGGAACTCAATGAACTATAGGAACTCAAGGAACTATAGGAACTCAATGAACTATAGGAACTCAATAAACTATAGGAAATCAATGAACTATAGGAACTCTAGAAGCTAAACTTCATGAACTATAGGAACTCAATGAACTATAGGAACTCAATGAACTATAGGAACTCAATAAACTATAGGAACTCTAGAAGCTAACTCCATGAACTGCCGGAACTCTATGTTTATATATGTTTAGAGGATGATTTTCATTTCATTTGATTTCATTAAATTCTGTTTAGGGTCCCCTAGGTTCTTGAGAAGGGTTGACTGGTTCCGAATGCAAGATTTGACTTCAAGGATACATGACTCCAGATTATCCTTACCACACTGTACTCGGCAAAACTGGGTTCGGGGTTGAAGAAGCCATACGCAATATACACCGTGTAGTGTCCCAAGATAAAACTATCATCCAAGAATAATTTTTGGGACACAACTTCAAACTTTTAAATTAGAAATCTGTTAGTCTTGCTGTTAAAAATATCGTCTAATTCTGTTGAGGTTAAGATTGTCTCTGCAAAACGTTTATATTTATTGCTTTGAGATTATTCACAGAAAATACCGTATCTATAACATACTTTAATTTATTGTTTTCTTTAATTTCTTGTTTTCTTTAATTTCTTGTTTTCTTTAATTTCTTGTTTTCTTTAATTTCTTGTTTTCTTTAATTTCTTGTTTTCTTTAATTTCTTGTTTTCTTTAATTTTTTGTTTTCTTTAATTTTCAAACATTGATCCTGATTTATATTTTTAATTGAACTTTGTCAATGTTTACAAAATTTGTGGAATAAAAATTTTAAATTGCATGTTTTATTTTCTAAATATCTATAACTTTTATTTTATTTTTGTTATAAGGTCAAGTGAATTACTTTTGCCAACGTGTTTAGTTTGTGTGCACTATACAGGGAGTAGCAATAAACATGGGAAACCATGTGAATAGTCGTCAAATGTGAAAGCAATTCTCAACTATCAACATTATGTTTGAACTCTAACGCTTTGCCACAAACTCAAATGCTCTTTTCCCTTTATCTTTGCAACCTGATGGTGTAAACCGTCGACATTTCAAACTTTAAAGGTCCCTTTAAGATTATTTGATCTCATAAAGGTCTTCGACTTTGAGTTGCAAAGATAAACATAATATGAAAAAAGAGTTTGCGGGAAAGGCCCATTTCCTTTGCTGTTTATTTTGTTTCAAACGTTTTTATGTTTGTATTTAACCGATCCTATTTTTAAGACTCGATGTTCTTTCTTTTTTTAGTGTTTTTATTTAAGTTTCGTACATATTTTGGAACTCCCTGTAAAGATAATACTAGGAATTATGATGCATTATCTATGGAATATCACTTGTTTTCAATAACATACTACATGTACAATTGTACATGTATATACAGTATACTGTATATAAATATTGTGTAGGACAAACAAATTAACATGAGAATGAAGAGACATCTTGTAGATCGTCTTTGATTTTTCATATTTAATAAATGACCAAGGGTATATCTCTTGTTCGATGGTCTAATAATTATCGACGCATCCTGTATTTTGTTTTTAATATGCAGTTTATTGAAACTGTTAAGAAAGAAGACCAAATATAATTCAATAGAAATAAACTTCTTTAAAACTGGTAAATTGTCACCATACTTTTTAACATTATGTTTAATATTTGTTTTCACTAAAAATGTTATGATAAATATCGAATCCTAGAGAAAGAAACCGGGCATTAGAATAAGTTAAGTTCCCATTTTATGCAGCGTTATCGTAAACTACAAGTGTGTGATTTGCATATTTTGGCAAAATCAAAATGTTTTTCTTTTCTTTTGAATATATTTCTATATAAGTTGAGTGTCCCAATAAACATCATTTCATATTTTGATATTGAATTTTTTTAATGAAATGTCATATGATATTTCACATAAACAAGTTGTTTAAAGTGTATGCTGTACACACTATGTACATGTAAAAAAATAATGTGCAACTCAAGAAAATTTAATTCTATGCATCTAAATGTAATTTCAATTAAAATTCCATTAAAAAAAGTTGCACGTCCGATTCACAACGGTACCCATCAAACCTCTATCTCATTTATAATGTGGAAAGTATTGTCATTTTTCAACTTACACTATCCTGCATCGTCTGCTGCATTAATTCGCAAGTCATAATTTAAAGAGAACTACATTTTTCAGCAAGAAAAACGTGTATATTTCATTGATTCAAATCAGTCAAAACACTCGAAAATGAAAAAAATTCCTTGAAATAGGCATTTCTTGAGGAAACATTTTTATCTCTCTTATCTCTCTCTGTTCTTTCATGTTCGTCTTCACTATATCAAAATGTTTTATTTTGGACATATGATACAAATATATATAATTTAATATTATATCTAGTCGGAGAAGGCGGGCAGAGTTCGGCGGGTCTCCGATACAAAATCATCCTGGCGGGTCGGTGGGCGTTACATGGGGCTTAACGTGATAATAACATAAAAATATACATAATACAAATGCGCTATAGAATCCTATTATTGACGGTATTATTCTAAAAAGCGGAGCTAGAAACCCAACTCAACTCCAAACCAAGGATATATTCACAAATCTAAACATGTCTCCGAACCCTGCCCGTCTTACAACAGTTAATAATATCTTGCCAAACAAAATTTTAAATCACATTTTGCCGAGTTAATCCACCGGGATTTTAAAATTTCAAAAATCCTAATTTTTGGCAAATTTTCTGGTTTAAATTTATCACATCAAGGAGATTGCCAATGGGTCCAAGTTCACAACAAATAATGAATAAATTGGGTTAAATTTTATGGTTAAAGTGTAGTTTTCAACAAACATTACTACACAGTACACAGTACACGCTGAGATACATTTAGTTTGTAGCACAACAGTAAAAAACAGACAAACATGGATGCGAGACATCAGTCTCTCTACTCCTTCCCATCCTCACTTGATTCATCCTTCATACGGTTCACCAGGATATCCTTGAGGGTCGCAACCTCGCTGGTTAGGCGGGCAACCTCGTCGGTCAGATTCTCGGGCATATGCCTCGCACGCTTCAGGAGCGGTTCTCCAACTGGTACTTCTACTTGGCGCGGGAGAAGGGATGCGAAGAATCCTGGATTCGGCATTCTCCCGGAACCCTCCATCCTCTCCATCCAATGGGTGATATGCTCGGAGGGTTCGCGCTTCATCATCGCCATCTGGTGGAGGGAGAGCAGACTGCTCACGGCCTCCTTCTCGTTCACCACCGTCTTAAACCTGAGTTTGTGTGGTAGACTGGACTCTCCACTGTTTGGTGATCTAGGATAACCAGATTCATCTCCACTTGAGCTCCCTTCACGCTCACCAATATTAGAGCTAGTTACAGGAGGAGATCCACTTCCACTGGATCTTCCATCACTCCCTGATCTATCTGTTGACAGGTTTAGAGCTAGACCACTGTCTTTATCATCCTGGTTCTCCAGGTCGTAGCTAGGGTTGGGAGCTGTGTGCCTGTAAATGTGTCCGGTCTCAGCGTATGAGCGGATATCTGTGTAGCTGGATTGTACAGGAGCTGGGACGGGGGAGTAGTGAGGGGAGGGAGATCTGTACCGATCCGGGGACACACTTCGCATTCTCTGATGATGATTGTTGTTGTTATTGTTGTTGTTGTTCAAGGAGTTGTTGTTCATGGTGAGGGGTGGCAAGGTTAGGCTCTGAAAGTGTATGGGGGAAGGAGAACTTGGAGACATGCCCAATCGTTTTTTGGTAAAATTTAAAACTTGATCATTTGAAGGTAGGGTCGACAGAACCTGGTCCATGGAGATCATATTCTCTCCCTTGATCCCGTACTTGTCATGTATAGCGGTGAGCTGGGCGCTGAGTATATGATTATCCTTGGTTAGTTCTAGAACCCTTGTCTCCAGGAGCATATCATTCAACCGTCTCTTCTCCCGGGAGCGCTTCGCAGCCTCATTATTCCTCCTTCTCCGGTCCCAGTAGGAATCATCCTTCTTGTTATCTGGTATAAACTCTCTCTGCTTCCTCTGGGAGAAGATATCCTTGCGTCCGAAGGTTGGACTGTATGGTCCAGGTGGAAGGCTAGGGTGCCCAGGGAAATATTTAGATTCAGACAGAATCATCGCGTCATCATGGGATTCCCTAAATAAGAAAATTACATAAATTGATTAAAGAAAACAAGTCAAATTTTCTAACAGTTCCAAATCAATAAAAGGTGTGTTTAATGCCAGATTATAAATTGAATTAAAAATTTATTTAAAGTTTGTCGTATTTCTATAAATACTAATAAAAATCAATGACAATAATTAAATGAATAAATAGATGTAGGAATATTAAATCAATATATTAAAGATTAAAAATGAAAGGTGGTATAGGCTTACGTCGAAAGATATTCAATGGCGATTGCATGCTACTAATCTTACTTCTATCTGTTGTGTCTATAAGGAGAAAATTGTTAAAAACGACTAATACCGAAGAACGTTGCGTCCATACAAATTCAAAAAGTTGCAATATTCGACTCGGATCGGTCAAAAATCAATTTAATCCCAAACAAATCATTTAGATATTATAACCTATAATCTGGCCATAATTTTTTTTCGCCGCATTCATATTTATAGTTGATATTTCATAGTATATTTTATTTGTTATGATCTGAGAGTTACTTATAAAAACATTCATTCCTGTTTCGAGGTTTTTTATGATGAAAACGACATTTTCATATTTTCCAGGAATGTCAGAAAATCTGGCGCCTGCCGTGAAATAAGTTGTAAGCGAAATATTAATTTTTTTTAAAATCTAAAATATTATGAAATAGCAACTATATACGAATGTGTCGAAAAAAAATCGATGACTATAGGTTGTAATATCTAAACGATTTGTTTGGAATGAAATTGATTTTTTTATAATCGAATATTTTTCGACGAAAGCCTCTTTCATTTTTTGCGATAAATAAATTTTAATGTATTAATAAATGAACGAATATAGGATAAATAGATTATAAATAAATGAATATAAAATGGGTGACACAATTAATAAATGAATGAATGTAGGATGAATTAATATACATATATTCATCTATTTATCATACATACATTCATTTATTCATTTGCCATTTTATATCTATTTATTCATTTAAAATGAATTTATAAATAAACGACTGGAAAGATGTATACCTGGATTCTCTAAACGATTGATCGGATCCGTCATAGTTACAATATTCTCCCGCAACCATTCCCAAACCTGAAAAAGAAAAGAAAATTAAAGAAAAATTAAAGATTAAATTTTTTCAACAAGGTATTATCTTGGTATTTTTTAGAATAAATAGAGTTTACAATATACAATGAAGAATATATTGACCAAGCAAAATATTCCGCAACATTTTCAAATTGTTTAAAATAATCTAGATTTGGAATAAAGAAAAATCTAATTGTTCAAGCTAAACTCAATCATTTTTATTGGTTAATTTTTTTAATGAGATAATTTGATTTATTGAAAAATAAATAGGTTTATTTAGCCAAGATCCTTTTTCTGTTATTAAGTATAATTTATAAAAAAATATTTATATTTTTAGAACAATCAGTGCGTACATTATTTGATTATTTATTTGAAATGTTTTTGCGCATTACTGATAACATATCCGCGTCATACTAATGAGGTATTATGGCTGCGTCAGTGCGTATACCTATATGGGTCTAGGTATCTGGTATAGACCCATTACTGATTTAGGATCGATAATATTTGTGCATTAGTCCTATGACGGTTGGTTTAAGAGTAGATTTTTAAAGGCATTTATAGTTACAAAAGGAAGAATTTATTTTCCATGTTCATTGTTCATGACAGTTGCAGTGGAAAACAATGCTTTCATTAAAATGACTTTAGCATAGACATTGAACAAGGAGGAGGCTTGGATGTACTGACAAAGGTAAAATTTGAGAAAAGAGAGAAAAAGCAGGAAGGAGCCTTAATAGATACCACCCCCCCCCCCTGCAAGAGGCCCTGAAATACCGGTATGTTCTCTACCGTTACCCCGTCCTTGGTAAAAGTAACAGTGTGTTGCCTGCGCCGGGCCCGGCGCACCAACCATGAGAAATTACGTCAACAGCACTGTTGAAATCTCCGAGGGGTCGCCGCGGGCTCTGAAGGCCTATCACGCACTATACGAGACCTTTTTGAAGACCAGGCGCAGATATATATAAATATAAATATACATATATCTATGCACTTGCTCAAGGTTTCTACCACATGAACATTTTTAAACCGAACCAGCTTTGTCAGAGCACAGCTAGGTTTGACCTTAACACACACTTCGTGTACAATCTAGAATACTTGAGTTCTTATTAATGTTGCTAAAATCTGTCATTGTTGTTAAAATATGCAAGATTAGCTAAATTGTAGTTGTTTAACTAGAAAACTATTCAGACACGTAGACACTCACATTGCACATTTCTTAAATATTGAATTATTTAAGTTCAAGTTAACAACATATATACAATTCAAATTTCTTAAAAGCGCTTGTAAGAAAGGTTGCATTTTTTATAATTTTACTTGCAAACTTAGTTTAAATTTCTACAAGGTTATTTAAAATTCTTGTATAAAGAAAAATTATTGAATTTGAAGAATTTTGAATTAGTAGATTGGGGACATTTTAGAATAAAAGAATATTGTAACTTTATTTTATCATTTGCACCAGACAGTCTAGATTTGTGCAAACTTAACCAAATTTTATATCTTGAATAAAAAATTTTATTTTCAAGGGATTGTCAAAGAATTTTTAAGTAAATTTTAATAAAAAAATTCACCCATATAATTTGACATACAAGAAAAATTTGGCTATTTAATTTCGCACCTTTGCTCAGTTATCCATGAGTTTTTTACTATAAAAGATTGACATTATTCGGACATAAAAAATTTAAATAGAATTTTTTGCCAAGATTAAAATTGTAAATCGTTTGATGCACCCCTAAAATAAAAGTAACATAGAATTAAAATAATGTTTAAGATTGTTAATGAGATAATATATAAGGCTGTTTAATGCGTTTTATTTCCTTATTTTTCTGTCTGTAGTTTTGCAAGGTTTTATAACAGCCTTAAAAAAGCTTACACAACTTTCAAAGTTCGTTCCTTTATGCAAAAACTCGAAAATTCAATTTGGAAAAATTTAAGCTTCTCAAAACTTACAAACACAAAATTACATAAGTAAAGTATAAACAAATAAAAAAATTTGAAATATAAACACAAGAATTAAAGCAAAGTGTGTAGATGCCTGCATATGCAGCCAGGCGGAGTGTTGTATAATTTAATCTTTTTTACTCCAAATACTACAAACCAACATATGCTGCAATATAATTTCCCAGGCTAATATCTTTCTTCCTAACATCTACCATACAACACCGTTATAGGGCAACAACTAGAGAAACTACAATAAAACCTAGGGTTGGTTCAACAGATAAGGGAGGTTTGGGATTATAAATTGTAATAAAAAAAATCAAACAGATAAGATTATAAATATGTTTAGATGCAGATATGTAAAAAAGAGAAGAAAGAAAGAAAGCTTTTAAAAAAGTAAGAATTGAAAATCTATACATATTAAATGGGAAATGCATTTCAAATAAATCTTAATAATGTCACTTTTCTGCAGTTTGGAACAAAAACATTTGTTATCCCCGGAGCATTTATTTACAAAAAAAAGGTGAATGACACGTACTAACTACTAAGCAAGGAGATATATGATTCACGAACATATTTGAGGATCTTGTTCTGTTTTTAAACTAATTAAAGGTTTGTAATTATAAAACCGTTGTTAAACACATGTTTCTAAAATTTCATTATTAGAATATAAATACATGTATATGTATATACAACTAGGTCGGATAGAAAGCTTGTTGTATTTTACATAACAGAGAAAACTAACTGTTTTTTTTTGTTGCTTTCTCTCGTTAAAGTGTGCGCACAGGTGTGCTCTACTCTACTTTTCTTAATTACTCGTGTATTTAAATAATCTCCGTATTGTAGTATTTTTCAACAGGGTGTTCCAGATATACACAAAATTATAATGAAGTAGAAAAAAAAAATTTTCCCAATTTTCCATTACAGTTCTCATGATTCCCATTTCGAGGGATTTTTCTTTCAACAAAAAAATCTTATTTTTATGTTTTGAGACACTATGGAGTAGGCACTATATACACAGTAAATAGTAAATTTACTACAGGTTCACAAGTGTTTCTTCTTGAAAACATGTTTTTAAAACTATAAAGAAACTTTAAAACAATGACGGAATAATTATGAATTACCTAGAGCGAATAAAGATTATTGTATGTATGTACGCCTATGCCTCTATGCTTGGTTTCACTACGAAGAGCGGGGAAAGACTGCCTTTAATGTTTCTAGCTGTATATACTGCAAAATACAGTTACTCAGGCAAAACACCGTATCAACAGCTCGGGTAAAAAAAAAATTTATCAAGAAATTTGTTAAAGTAAAAAACAATTTATTTTAGCCTGATTTAGAAAAAAAAATATTGGAAAATCACAAAAAAAGGGTGAAATCTACCAAATTTATTATATAACAGTAATATACCGGGCGCCAGCTCGTGACGTAATTCAAGCAACAGTTTTCTGCAATTTCTACCGGTTCAGCCTTACTCCAGACTAAGCACTATATCTAGAATACTAGCAGGAAAACATTTCGTAATACTGTACACTGTACAGTGATAACAATACAAAACTGATAATAATATTTTTAATTTAATAAGAAATAAACAAAGTTCAGAATATTATAAAATAAAATGGTTCAATATTTTTAAGCACCTATCTAGAATTGAAAAATTGAAAATTGAAAAATTTAAGACAAACTAAAAGTAGAAAGTGAGAAGATGACTAAATGAATAATTTAAAATGAAGAGAAAAAACAACAAATAAAACTTTGAATGAAAAAAGTTAGAGAAAGGTAAAAAAAGAGAATTATCAGGAATTCTGGAAATATCCTTATATATAGACAAGGAAAAGAGAAAAGAGAAAGACAGCTAGCAAATATCGGGTAAATGTTAGAATCCAAAAATGCGGGTTAAAAAGAACCGGTAAATCAGTGTATTGAAAAATTGTGAAAGGAAAGGAGTAAATGACCGGGAAGAAAGTTCTAAAAGAACAAACAACGAGATCAAAGTGAGAAAGGGAGGGATCGAGGGGATTTGCGAAAGAAAAAAAATGAAAAAATTAAGATTCTTTGAATTTGACTGATCTTAATGGTTAAAGAAATATCATGTGAAACTAGAAATATTATATAGAAACTAGATTTTAATAGAATATGAAAATTATATACATATCACAAAATTCAAATCAATTTTCTCGACAGTTTTTAATAACAATCAAATAAAAGCTCTTAAAACCATTCTTTTATCAAATTAGAACAAAATGACCATTATTTCAAAATACTGTCGCGGTTATTAGTATTTTTAATATAGTAATAGGATTTTCTAGGACGTCAAATGGTCCGGTAAAATTTTGAATATGCATCAGCAGCAATGAGGTCATTTTTCAAGGATTTCCCCCCCCACACTCACTTTATGCAGAATATACTTTATGCAGAATACAGAGCTAAGAAATGGGTCAAGATTATCCAGAGAGACACGCTTTACTTAAACTGCATTTAGGAAAATAAGCAAACTATAGGCTTGAAAAGAAAGCCTGGATAATTTACATAATATTTTACAAATAATAGATATTCTAGGTTAAACTAGGTTAATTAAAATTTTACAAGGGAAGAATATAATTTCCTACTTTTATCGCTTATTTAAGACAGACAATTGATAAATAGGCTAATATTGATCAAGTTTTCAAAGATGCACTTTCGGACAAATACAAAAAAAATCTTTTTCCTTCCATTTAAAATCTTTGAATCATTCAAATATGAAAAAATGTATAATTGAACGAAAAAAGTACATTTTAAAAATAACAGTCTTGAAAAGAAAAGTACTGTAGTCTTGAACGGAGAATACATAATTATTCCATTTCAGTCTTGAACGGAGAATACATAATTCTTCCATTTCAGTCTTGAACGGAGAATGCATTTTACAATATCTAAGCCTTGAAAGCAAAATAAAAACTAGTAAAATCTAGATTAAAACAATATTTAAAAAATTGCTTTATGCCTATAGTTTATAAAAGTCCAGCAACATAAATGTATTCATGGACTAGGCTTTTAGGGCGCTTTGCGCCCATCTTCTATTTCGATTGTAAACATGTTCTCTGTGCATACATTGTAAATGAAAAACAAACAAAAAAACTTCGCCGATTTTATAAAGAAAATTTTGTGAATTTTCAAAATATTCAAAATCGAATTTTGTTATAGGCAAATTTTTAAAAATTCAATATTCCATTAACATTCTCTGGGGCCCGATCAGTTCAGTCGTTTGACGTTTATTGGATACAAACAGACAGACAGACAAGCAAAGTGAATCGATAGATAATTTCAAGAGAAATAAATATTTTTTTTTATTTCTCTTGAAAGGAACTGAGTTTTTGCCACAAACTCCAATATTCTTATCCTTATATCTTGGCAACCCAATGTCGTAGACCTTAGATATTTCAAATTATTAATTCTGTTAGATCAAATAATCTAAGTTTGAAATATCAAAGGTTTATACCAACTGCAGGTTGTAGAGATATAGAAATTAGAAAATTTGAGGTTGTGGCAAAAACTCAATTCCTTTGTCTGTTAGGCAAAAAAATCTATATTGCTCTTGATTAATCCTATAAATGTAAGACTTCAACATTTTAAATTTATCCAATAACATTTTTAAATCTCATGTCATAAAACAATTTCTAAAGTCGTTGGATAATTGTTTATTCAATTGTTCATAAATTTTAAGATAAGAGCAGTTTGATGCGTGTACAGCGTAAACTTTTAAAAATCATTAATTTATATTTATTTCAAAAATTTGTTTCCCAGACAGCCCCACACATATTTTGAAAAAAAAGCTTGATCTAAAATTCTCAATTTTTTTTTTAAAAAAGTGGTTAGGTTTCTTACTTCATTCTGGTTTCTAGGAAACCTTGTCTCTAAAACCTCCAAGTTTTTTTGAGGTTTTCTTTCAACCTTGCAGTTTGACAACTGCAGTTTTGTTGAGGCTTTAACCAGCCTCTAGTCACAATATAACCACGGGTGAAGGGTTTGTGTCAGACTGAGGAACCAGGCGTGCAACACAAGCTCCGCCCCCCCCTCCCCCCACACAACATCCTTCACCATCCCACCAGCCGGGCACAACAGCCCCGACAACCGTATAGAAAGTGTTCAGCGCACCAACCAACCAACAGCAAATAGTTCGACCTCTGCCCCCTTCCCCCCCTGCGGCCTTCCCCTCCCCCTCGATGATAATCCGAACTGACGGTGTGACCTTAGTAAAGATATAAATTATGGTTTATGAATACACGATATTATCAAAGTATGCAGTTAGTGCAGTACAGTACAGTTTACAATGGCATCCTTTAACAATGTATAATTGTTTTAAAAGAAAATATAAATTCGAAACCAATATGACAGTTAATATTAGACTAATTCAGCTTTTATCAGTCACAATATATGTTTTGTTACTTCTGTAGGTAAACTGTTTATCGCCTGCAGAAAGAAACTAACGAATAAAAAACCCGATTGCTTGTCTCAAACTCTGATTTTTCTATTCCTTTTATCTTCGCACCCTATTGGTGAAAATCTGTATTACTAACTTTGACTATCGACTTTATCATATTTTGAATAATTTGTAGTTTTAAATATGAAAAATCTCTACAATATCAGGTTGAAAAGATGTAAGATTAAAAGATCATGAGTTGGGGCAAGTATTCAGTTTCAGTTTAGTCTTTGCCAAAAAACTTAAATTTTCGAATCCTTACATTTTCTTAACCTGGTGGTATAAACCATTAATATTTTTAACTCAGATTGATTTATCTAACAGGATTCATAGTTTGAAATATCAAAGCTCTGCCACATTGGGTTGCAACGATATAGAGATTTGAAAATCAGAGTTTGTGGCAATGACTGAATCCCAATATCATAAAAAACGTATGTTCATATGCATATTCATATAAAATCTATGTTGGAGGACATTTTTCACATTCAAATCTGTAAAATAAAAAAAGATGAAAAGTTTGAAAATGTTTTGCAACGATGTTACTCGGCATTTCTTATTCTTTTTTTTGCTTTTTAAATATATAGTTTTTGATAAACACATTTTGATCAAGTTTAAAGTTAATATTTATAAAAACTCTATAGTTTTCCACATTAACTTTTTCAGTGACAATTCATTGAAAATGATATTCGTAAAGCAATATTATTTCTGTTTAAGCTTATCACTGGTATATGATAGAAATGTTACAATTGAGATTAAAATTAGAAAATAAACTAAATTTCTGCAAAAAAAACTAATGAAGAAACTATCATTTATTCTAAATATTTTAAAAAGAATTTGTGAAAAACCTTTTATATTCAATCTACAGATAATTACTCGCAATTTTAATAAAAACACATTATGTAAACAAATTATAAACGTGACCTTACACAAACAAATTATAATACTAATTGAACATTATAATTTTGATGAAATTAAACACAAATACAGAGTGTCTCTAATATCATTATCAAACCAGTTAATGATAAACATAAACCAATTTTTTTTTGGTAAAAATTTTCGAAATATTGAGGCAAACAAACACATTGAATCATGTTGGCAGCAAATCATTTTTACGATTGAAGAGTTAGAAATCCATTTATAAAACAATATTTGAAAAGAAATCAAGTTTTTGGAAAATCGGTTGAAAATCAATAATAATAATAATAATGATAATATAATGACTATAAGATATTATTTTTGATTAAAAATTAATATGAATTATCATTATCAATGCGTTTAGTGATAAAAAAATGAGCTCTACTGACAAATTGTGGTATTGATAAATTAGTATTTTGATACTGAATGAAACTGCAAAATCCTGTTTTCTGCTAGATTTTGCAGAATGCATAATGTCGGTTAAAAACCTTGTTATAAAACAATCCTACAAACGTGAACCCAGTTTTACAAAACATTCATTCCAGTCATATTTCTATTTAAATGCTTTAATTCGCTAGAAACAAACGTGACCCGAATTCCCACTATGGAGGGGCAAATTTTGGAATATATTGATGAATTTGATTTTAAAGTTTTTCGAACGGAATTGAGTCTTTGCCGCAAACTCTGATTTTATAATCCCTATATCTTTGCAACCTAATTCTGTAGACCTTAGATAATTCAAACTATGCATTCGGTTCTATAAAATAATTTAAGTTTGAAATATGAAAAGTTTACATCATAAGGTTGCAAAGATATAGGGACTGGAAAGTTTGTGTGTTGTGGCAAAGACTCAATTTCTTTATCGTCACTTGACAAATTTGCTCATCTATTAATAAAAACAAAGTTTTATCATTTTATAAGAAAAAAAATGAAAATGAAAATGAAATGTACTTTTCCAAAAAACGTTCTCCCATCGATAAACTCAACTGTTTTCAAAATTAGATATTTTCCAAACGTGAATTTTCGGATCATGTGCAGAACATGCAGGCATTTAACTAATGTGTAGGCCAACTGTCAACTAGTCAGCGAAAGTATTGTGGATGCGACATTACTGATACGACTTTGTGATCTCGTAGCCCCTCTACATTTCATATAATACTCAATTTTTATCCAAGTTGATTCGGTTTTATATTAGAAATTCATAACATTTTCATTCTTCTCAATAGCTGTTCAATATATGTTTGAAAACATATAAGTTTACATAAAAATTGACGTAAGCGAGATTTCATAGTACAATTTTTTTTTTACTAAATTTGGTATATTTAAGAGAATGTCATAACACAAAATAAATATCAAATAGAGTACATGCATCAATAAAAGTACATGTATAAATAGTATGCATAACTAGCTGAAGTGCCCAGCGTTGCCCGTGAAAATTTAAAAAAACACTTGAAAAATATTTTTAATATTAAAATAATCGAGCTTTGAAAACCGCCCCCCCGCACTCACGGATCCTTTAAAGTTATTTTACAACAATATTGAAACTTGAGGCGTTATGACGAAACAAAGTTGTAGTGGAAACCATGCATTACATTAACAGCTGTGTGCTGTATTCTATGTGAAAGAATTTCATTTTCATTTTTTCAAATTCATTTAAGAATTTTTTACAATAAGCATTAATGTTTACATCATTAATGAATATACCAATTATATGATATTATATTTATGTTTACATCATTAATGAATATACCAATTATATGATATTATATTTATGTTTACATCATTAATGAATATACCAATTGTATGATATTATATTTATGTTTATATCGTTAATGAATATACCAATTATATGATATTATAGTTTATTACAAATTACAATTAACGTATATTTATTTATTTCTCCATTTATCTTATGTTCTTAATATTTATCAATTCATGTTTATGGGCTTGTTGTGTAATGGGTATATTTTGCTTCTAACTATAATATATAAATTTAGCTTGTCTGTCTGGGCGTCTGTTTGTTTGTTTGTCTGTTAGTTTGTATCCAATAATTAAAAACCTCTTAAACACAAATTTTTAAAATTTCAATCATTCATAAACCTTCCCTGGGGTCCCTAGATGTCCCACAAAAAATTTGGGCCCGATCAGTTCAGCCGTTTTGACGTTTATTGGATACAAACAGACAGACAAACAGACAAACAGACAAACAGACAAGCCAAATTTATAGATGCGCGAAAAAATACTATGAATTCCGCGATTTTTTTTTATACTGTACAAAGACAAGATGCTCAAAGATAAAACCACAATTAAAAGTTGAAATAGAAGATGGGTGCAAAGCGCCCTAAAAGCCTAGTATTGTATATTTGTTGTGTAATGGGTATATTTTATGCAGTTTTCCTCCTTTTCTTCCTGATTGTGTTGTTTTAAACTATGGTTTATTAGGCCTTTAACAACAGAGGATACTGTTACCACATNGGGAGGACTTTCTATAAAAAAATAGAATTGATTATTTACCTTTATTTTTTTATCCTTGAAGGTTGAATTTTGAATGGTTTCCAAGTAGTGTGTACTGTGTAGAGTAGAGTAGTTCTAGTGTGTTCACGAGAGTACCCTGAGAAGTGTGTTCAGGATGCTCAGTAGTTAGAAACTAACTCCGGAGAATCTTCTCTCTCTCAACTCACACTTTACATGGATGTGACAGAAGCAGGCTTTCCCACGTTCTTTCTCATGTAACCCCGGGGCCTCTGTTAAATAACAGAACCTGGAGAAATTAATTCTTCCATAACCACATACTTATTATCGTCATTCTCTTTGTTGCTGGAGTTGAACCCATGGTGTGGTTGAGTTGTTTCCCGGAGATAGTGTAGGACGTATCCGACCCTGGTTCTGGATCCTTATACAACCTAGAACACGGGTCTGAAACCAACATGTTTCGGAGACGAGAGGACTAAAACGTGACATCTTCTCTCTGGTTGCCTCTATTCTTCAAACAACTACTGAATTATAATCACCAAAAATGAAGACTTTAAAACTGAACACTGAACACATTTTTTAAAAGTTTGTCACATGGAACAGGAAAAATTTAATTCTCCCCCCCCTCCTCATCCCATCATTTTGTACTTAATTAAAGCAAACCGAGGCCAAAAAATAGAAAGCAATAAATAAAGTAATAAAAACCAACATATAGCAGATCAAAATGTCTGAAACTACATGCAGTATAATGAGGAATGGTGCATGCATGGAGTCATATGTTTCTCTGCATTATTGATAAACCTATGGAAATTCTTTATAATATAATTATTCAGGCACATGATCGATTAAATTTGAAAATTAACTGAGGCGCAACTGTATTTGATAAGGGGGGGGGGGTATTTTTGTGCATATTCTTAGGTGTTAGGTACTTTCCCAAAGGCCTTTTCCCAAGCGGCAACTTCCCAAGGGTATTTTCCCAAGCGGCAACTTCCCAAGGGTGTTTTCCCAAGTGGGAACTTCCCAAATTTGCAATTTCAAAAGCGGCGAATTCCCAAATGACAACTTCCCAAGTGGCAACTTCCCCATGGAGGAAAAGCGGCAACTTCCCAAATGTACATTTTCCCAAGTAACAAGTTCCTTAAATAATTTACTATATTTTCTTTAAAACAAGGAATAGCCGCAGCGCTCGGCCCCTAGTCCATCCTAGCCGCAGTGATCGGCCCCCCATTGTAGCCTGCGGCACCTAAGTTACCACTTGGGAAATTGTTATTTGGAAAAATGTACATTTTTGGAAGTTGCCGCTTGGGAAATTGCACATTTGGGAAGTTGCAACTCGGGAAATCGTCACTTGGAAAGTTGTCCTTGGGAAAATGCCTTTGGGAAATTACCTAACATCTATTCTTATTTGTGATGATGCGTGCCTTTTATATTCCAAACTATGAATTCTGTTAAATAAAAATACAAGCTTAAAATATCAGAGGTTTGCATCATCAGGTTTTAAAGATTTAGGGTTAGGAAATTTGAGTTTATGGCAAAAACTCAGTCTTTTTGCTTTTAAAGACTCTTGATGGTAAAGTAAAATTGTATTAACTAGCTGTGATATAAGGATAATTATACTAGAAAATATGTTTCAAGATTGAATGCTGGATTTAAACGTGAATAAATTAATTTACTGAAATCAATAGAAGATTTACGAGGGCTTATTCTAAATATATTCAATACAGTGTTGCTCACAAAGGATCAGTCTTTAAAGTTTAAAGTTTTCTTTAGCTTTAAACTTGTTTTTTTGCTAAATAATTGAAAATACCTAAAAGTAACAATAATCAAGGCAAAAGACCGAAGAAAACCTTTCAATATCCATGATTACAAAGTTTCTGGGCGTCATTGAAGTCTCATCCTATGTGGGTAACCCTGTATCTTATGGTTTAAAGATTTCAGAAATAGAGACTCTGTAGTTGCACGTTCATATTTATTTAAAGAATCATTAACTAAACACCTATTAAGTAACTTATTAAAACCAAATTAAGGATAGTTATATATAATTTATCATGTTTGTAAACTAGAACTATACTTCCTGTACATATACCTGTACCTGCATGTATGTATCTTTCAATTGCCCCGGCCCTTTATGTACATACAGAATACATAATGTAATGTAAATGAATAAGCATGAATGCTGAATTTCTCGAGGTCGATATATTTATTTGTGTACAATCTATAAATATTGTTACGCGAGCCATGCTGCGTGTAGAAAGTCTGCTTGTCACCCCTGGGTATTTCTGAGTTCTCCCTGAAGATCTGTACGGAATGTATTGTGAAAGAACTAGTTTAGGAACTGTTTACAGTCCGACTCTAGACCGGTTTCA